>NC_082713.1:6783766-7041134 GCF_030144855.1 Hypanus sabinus
CTGTATCTCTTTCACCAATCAACTTCATCCCTCCCCCTCCCAGTTTCACCTATCACCTTATGTTTCTCTTTTCCCTTCCCCGACCTTCTAAATCTACTCCACATCTTTTTTTCTCCAGTCCTGCTGAAAGGTCTTGGTCTGAAACGTCGACTGTGCTTTTTTCCATAGATGCTGCCTGGCCTGTTGAGTTCTTCCAGCTTTTTGTTGCTTGGATTTCCAGCATCTGCAGATTTTCTCTTGTTTGTTTCTAGTGGTTGATGGTCAGCAGTGAGGGTAAACTTTCTCACATACAGGTACTCATTGAAATCTTTTACACCTCAAACCAGGTTCTATAGCAGGATGTACAAATGATGGATGGATCTTCAATCAGATTGCAGTTGCCTTGGCCATTCACAGCCCCACAATGCTGGCCTTCCTGTTTTTATCACAAATATGCCTAATGTGGTTTGTTGATTTCACTTATGAATGTCATTCTCACAACAGTTATCTTTTCTCCAGTATAAATTCTTAGATGGAGATCTGCAGACTTCAGTACCTTTGAATGCTGTTTAAGCTCACTTTGTGGAATGACTGAAACAGCCGAGCCAGTGTCCAATTCTATATAAATTAATCTGCCGTTCACTTCTGGTGCGAGCTATATTGCATGTCTATTGTTAGATTTCATATTGTAAACCTCAAGGCCATGCAATCCTGTCACTCTTACGCTTATCAGATTTTTCATTAATAGTTCAATAGTTTAATCGTTCCATTTAATATTAAGAATGCGTACAATATACAGTACAACCTGAAATTCTTACTTTCAGCAGACATCCTTGAAACAGAAGACAAAAAGCCCTGAAGAATGAATGACAGAAAAGCATAAGAACCCTAAAGTTCCCTGCCCGCTCCCACACATAAACAGCATCAACCATCCCCTCCACCCACTTATTCTAGCATAAAGCAGCAACATTCCCACCACCCACCATGCCAGCAACAGCAAAGCCCCCACGGTCTACAGTCCATCAAAAATTAATTGTTCACTCCAACATTTCGACATCCCACAGGCTCTCTTTCACTAACAAGGGAGACACAGGTACTGCTCCTTCCACAGCGACAGGGGAGACAATAGTCACTATTTCGATGTTACAGTCAGTCTGAAGTGTTGCTTTTTATTTTGAATTCAGCAACTCGAGAATCAGTAAATCATTCTTGTTATTTTTGATGTTCTGGCTCCTGTTATGCTTCAGTATGCAACACCTGTGAGAATTGTGTCCACAGGGCTGCCCAGACCCCGAAGGCATTCACCTTCAGGCCAAACCTTGACTTGCCGAAAAGTAGCTGATCACATGCAGACTAGTGCTCTTTTTGAAATTGCAACTAGACTTTTTAACTTTTTCTCGACTCTTTGCAGTTCATTTATTTTGTTTGCCTGGCGTGTTCTTTGTACGTGTCCTACTTTGTTGCATTTTCTGCAATGTTTTCTTGTAAGACTCCACAAACCAAAAGATCTCTCAGTGCATCATTAAGCCTATCGCTGAGCTGACAATGCTCAGACAATCTAATCAGTTCAGTCATATAAACTGAAATGGACTCCACTTCCTTTTGATTATGCTTATGAAACCTACAGCGTTCTGCCATCAACAATGGTTTCAGTTCTAAATGTTCCTACAATATTTTCATGATGTTAGCAAAGCTCATTTCGGCTGGTTTAGCTGGAGGAGTTAAATTTCTAAGCAAATTTAATGCCTTTCCACCTATTACACTCAGCAACACTAACACTTATCTTGCATTGGCTATTTCATTTGCTTTAAGATATTGCTCAATCCTTTCGGTAGACAATACTGAAGACAGTAGACAGTAGACAATCTGTTGTGCAATTGAATGTATCTATCCTTGCAATGTAGCCAGCCATTATTAACAACCAGTACTCGCTGTTTATAAAGCCGTGAATTTTGTCTGTGTTCTGCTTTTTTAAAAAAATCTCAGTCATTTCTGACCCCTTCTGTAGAAGCACACACTTTGCATTTAAAAAATTCCGATGTCTCTATCCATTCCTTCCAAAGAAAAAACATGCTGTGCTTTTTTAAAATCTCTAACATCTCACTGCTCTTCAACAGTTAGATTGTTATCTTGGGTCCATTTAAAACTATCTCATCCCCAAGATTATGTTTTGTAACTCCAAAAATGAATTGAAAGAAAAATCACAGGGGGCAGGATAACACATCTACTTAGTTTTACAGTAATTTAGTGAGACATTCACATATGACGTGGTGGTGTAGTGACATATGTCATTCATGTACTTCGATTGTATGGTATAACCCACAATGAATTAAGTAAACACACATAAAAAGCTCCATCAAACAGTATATTTACAATTACTCAAATATTACTGAAATATTGAATACACTAAACTAGTCTTACCCAAACTTGGTGGAAAAAGCTTGCTTGCGTTTATACCATCTATACCCCTCATAATTTTGTCTACCTCTATCACATCTCCTTCATTCTCCTGTACTTCAGGTAATAAAGCCCTAACCTATCCAACTTTCCATATAACTCAGGTCCTCAAGTCCCAGGTAACATCTTTATAAATTTTCCCTGTGCTCTTTCAGTCTTACTGATCTTTTTCCTGTAGATACTGTAAGTGACATGGATTGCCCATTATAATCTAAATTTGGACTCACCAACCCCTGCAGCTTCCCCCTGCAGTTCAGGAAAGCTGTGAGGCCCATCTTCAAACTTACACCATGCTTCTAGTCCATCAGCTCACCTGTTGGCCGATGCCAATGGCTGATTATTCAAAGACTCATTTTGAAATTCTCTAGCAAACAGGAGGAAATCTGCAAATGCTGGAAATTCAAACACACACAAAATGCTGGTGGAACACAGCAGGCCAGGCAGCATCTATAAGGTGAAGAACTACCGACGTTTCGGGCCGAGACCCTTTGTCAGGACTAACTGAAAGGAAAGATAGTAAGAGATTTGAAAGTAGTGGGGGGAGGGGGAAATGTGAAATGATAGGAGAAGACCGGAGGGGGTGGGATGAAGCTAAGAGCTGGAAAGGTGATTGGCGAAAGTGATACAGAGCTGGAGAATTCTATACTTCGTTTTCAAATGTTCCCGTTTCACTCCATCTCAACAGTGCAAGGAAGTGTCTGCACTTCTCTATTTGTAATCTTCCTCAAGTGCATGTGCTTCACCATTGGCCATGATGCAGTTATTTGCTCCCTCCATAAATCTATCTGTTTTTCCTTGTCCTTCAAATCCTGCCTCTGACTACCATAAGACTTAGGAGCAGTGTTCGGCCATCTGGCCCGACCCATTTCCCCCCTCATTCTGCTAAACTCCAGTGAGTACAGGTCCAGAGCCATTAAAGGCTACTCATACATTAACCCTTCCATTCCCAGAATCATTGTCGTGAACCTCCTCTGGACCTTCTCCAATGCCACTCATCCTTTCTCGGATGAATGGCCCAAACAAACTCACAATACTCCAAGGACAGTCTGACCAATGCCTTATAAAATATCATCATCACATCCTTGCTTTAAATTTAAAATGAATACTAACCTTGCTTTTGCCTACCTCACTACCAAGTCAAACTGCAAGTTAACCTTTGGGGAAATGCTACACATGGACTCCTTAGCATCTCTGATTTCTGAATTCACTCCCAGTTTGGAAAATAGCTAATGCCTTTATTCCTCTACCATTTCTATTATTTCTATGCTGTGTAGCTGCTGCAAGTATGCTTTTCATTGCATCTGTACCGTACTGTAGTTGTTCACACTGCAATAAACTCGACTCAATGATCTGAACAGAGCTAACACAATGGGTTTTATATTTCTGGTATTTATTTTATGAATCAGAATCAGATTTATTATCATTTGACATACATCATGAAATTTGTTGTTTTGTGGCATCAGGATAGTGAAACCATAAAATATTATGCTACAAAAGTAAATTCATTCATTATGTGCTGTGTTGTATGACCTGGACAATCACGGTCTTGACCGTAATTGTTCTTGGCTTATTCTACAGAAGTGGTTTGCCATTGCCTTTCTCTGGGCAGTGTCTTTACAAGATGGGTGACTCCAGTTATTATCAATACTCTTCAGAGATTGTCCGCCTGGTGTCAGTGGTCACATAACCAGGACTTGTGATATACACCAGCTGCTCATACACCCATCTGCCACCTGCTCCCCTGGCTTCACATGACCCTGACTTGGTTGGGGGGGGGGGGGGAGGGAGTTTGGTGTGAAGGAAATGCAACACTTTGCCCAAGTGCGACCTGCAGGCTAGTGGAGGGAATGATTGCCTTACACCAGGTAGAGGTGTATCTCCACCCCGCCATCCAATGACAGTAAATAAATAGTTCAAAAGAGAAATAGTGAGATACTGTTCATGGACCATTCAGAAATCAGGGAAGAGACTGTTCTTAAAATGTTGAGTGCAGGTCTTCAGGCTCCTGTACCTCCTCCTGATTGGAAGAGAGCATGTCCTAGGGAATGAGGATCCTTAATGATGGATGACATCTTCCTGAGGCATCACCTTTTGAAGAGGCCCTAGAAGGTGGGGAGGTTTGTGCTCGTGATGGAGCTGGCTGAGTCTACAAGCTCCCACAGCCTCTTGTGATCCTCTGCTTTGGGGCCTCCATACATGGCTGTGACGCAAGCAGCCAGAACAGCTGTGCTACGTCGGTAGAAATATGGCGTCATACCAAATCTCCTCAGTCTCCTGATGAAGTATAACTGCTGATAAGCCTTCTTCGTGATTGCATCAATATATTGGCCAAGGATAAATCCTTTGAGATGACATATGAATAAGATTTACTTTGGAAATGAAAAACCGAGTCTTATCGACACTGGAATGTGATGAAGGACAAGTAAACCTTAACTTCCTCAGTGTTAGTCAGGCAGAAATTGGTCTTTAATTGGCCACATATATTGGTCATCTCCTCAGAATGCCCTAAGAACCAGCACCTCTACCTGGTTTGTCAATGGTTGACTTTCTAGTTTAAAGCCACTAATGAAGGAAGAAAAGTTAATTTATTTGTACAAAACCATGGAGTCATTCAATACAAAAACAGGTCATTCAGCCCACCAATTTCATGCTGATAATCAAATTGCCATTCACACTTATCCAGTTTGACTCTCCCGATGATCCCAAGGAACATGGCAACATGCATGATCTGAAAATACAAAGCTATGCAGGAACAAGGATTAGACTGATCTTAGAGTAGGTTAAAGGGTTGGCATATCATTGTGGGCTGAAGGGCCTGTGCTGTGCTGTACTCTTCTATGTTCTAAAGATCTCCTTCGAGATTCTCAAAGTTCAAATAAATTTAATATTAAAGGACATGTATGTCACCATGTCCTACACTGAGATTAATTTTCTTGAGGGCATTCACAGAAAATACAAAGAAACACAACAGAATCAGTGAAAACAGAAAACAGCAAAGATGGAAAAGAACAAGCACTCTGAACAAACAAAAAGCAGAAAGAAAGAAAGAAAATAATAATCTTAAAATCAAAAGTAATATGCATAAAGAACAGAAGCTGTAGAGTCACATACCACATACTGCCACTCAACTGCACACTAGGGACAATTAAAAGGAGAAGATTAATCTTTGTGATGACGGATCAAACTAGAGAATCCAGAGGAAACTCAGCCGATCACCGGGAGACGGTGCGATGTGGGAGGAAACGGGAAAACCTGAGAGAAACCCAGAAGATCACAGGGAGACGGTGTGATGTGGGAGGAAACGGGAACACCTGAGAGAAACCCAGACGATTACTGAGAGACGGTGCGATGTGGGAGGAAACGGGAACACCTGAGAGAAACCCAGAAGATAACCGGGAGACGGTGCGAAGTGGTTGAAAACGGGAACACCTGAGGAAACACAAACGATCACCGGGAGACGGTGCGAAGCGGGAGGAAACCGGAAAACCTGAGGGAAACCCAGACAATGACACGGAAAGCGGTGCGATGTGGGAGGAAATGGGAATACCTGAGGAAACCCATACGATCATCAGCAGACGGTGCGAAGTAGGAGGAAACGGGAATACCTGCGGAAACCCAGACAATCAACGGGATACGGTGCAATGTAGGAGGAATCGGGAACACCTCAGGAAACAGAGACGATCACCGGGAGACGGTGCGATGTGGGAGGAAACAGGATCACCTGAGGAAACAGAGACGATCACCGGGAGACGGTGCGATGTGGGGGGAAACGGGAACACCTGAGGAAACAGAGACGATCACCGGGAGACGGTGCGATGTGGGAGGAATCGGAAACACCTGAGGAAACAGAGATGATCACCGGGAGACGGTGCGAAGTGGGAGGAAGCGGGCACACCTGAGAGAAACCCAGACGATCACCAGGAGACGGTGCAATATGGGAGGAAACTGGAACACCTGAGGGAAACGCAGACAATCACCGGGAGACTGTGCGAAGTGCAAGGAAACGGGAACATCTGAGGAAACCCATACGATCATCGGGAGACGGTGCGATGTTGGAGGAAACGGCAAGAGCTGACAAAAACCCAGACAATCACCGGGAGATGGTACAATGTGGGAGGAAACGGGATCACCTGAGGAACACAGACGATCACCGGGAGACGGTGCGAAGCGGGAGGAAACCGGAAGACCTGAGGGAAACCCAGAAGATCACTGGGAGATGGTGCGAAGTGGGAGGAAATGGGAACACCTGAGGGAAAAACAGATGATCAACGGGAGAAGATGCGAAGTGGGAGGAAATGGGAACACCTGAGAGAAATCCAGACGATCACATGGAGATGTTGCGATGTGGGAGGAAACGGGTATACCTGAGAGAAAAACAGATGATCAACGGGAGAGGATGCGAAGTGGGAAGAAATGGGAACACCTGTGAGAAACCCAGACGATCACAGGGAGATGCTGCGATGTGCGAGGAAACTGGAACACCTGAGGAAACCCAGATGATCACCGGGAGACGGTGCGATGTGGGGGGAAACCGGATCACCTGTGGAAACCCAGAAGATCAAGGGGAGACGGTGTGAAGTGGGAGGAAACAGGACCACCTGAGAGAATCACCTAGAGATGGTACGATGTGGGAGGAAATGGGAACACCCTGGGGAAACCAGATGATCAATGGGAGACGGTGCAATGTGGGGGGATACGGGAACACCTGAGAGAAACCCAGACGATCACATGGAGATGTTGCGATGTGGGAGAAAACAGGTATACCTGAGAGAAAAACAGACGATCAACGGGAGAAGATGCGAAGTGGGAAGAAATGGGAACACCTGTGAGAAACCCAGATGATCAGGGGGAGACAGTGCAATGTGGGAGGAAACTGGAACACCTGAGGAAACCCAGACGATCACCGGGAGACTGTGCGAAGTGCAAGGAAACGGGAACACCTGAGGGAAACCCAGACGATCATCGGGAGACAGTGCGATGTTGGAGGAAACGGGAACAGCTGACAAAAACCCAGACAATCACCGGGAGATGGTGCAATGTGGGAGGAAACGGGATTGCCTGAGGAACATAGACGATCACCGGGAGACAGTGCAATGTGATTGAAAATGGGAACACCTGAGGAAACACAAACGATCACTGGGAGACGGTGTGATGTGGGAGGAAACGGGAACACCTGAGAGAAACCCAGACGATCACCTGGAGATGTTGCGATGTGGGAGGAAACGGGTATACCTGAGAGAAACACAGACGATCAACGGGAGAAGATGCGAAGTGGGAAGAAATGGGAACACCTGTGAGAAACCCACACGATCACAGGAAGATGGTGCGATGTGGGAGGAAACGGGAACACCTGCGGAAACACAGACGATGACAGGGAAAGCGTTGCAATGTGGGAGGAAACGGGAACACCTGAGGGAAACCCAGACGATCACCGGGAGACTGTGCGAGGTGCAAGGAAACGGGAACATCTGAGGAAAACCCATATGATCATCGGGAGACGGTGCGATGTTGGAGGAAACGGGAACAGCTGACAAAAACCCAGACAATCACCGGGAGATGGTGCGAAGTGGGAGGAAATCGGAACACCTGACAGAAAAACAGACGATGAAAGGGAAAGCGGTGCGATATGGGAGGAAATGGGAATACCCTAGGGAAACTAGATGATCAATGGGAGACGGTGCGATGTGGGGTGATATGGGAACACCTGAGAGAAACCCAGACGATCACATGCAGACGGTGCGATGTGGGAGGAAACAGGAATACTGGAGGAATCCCAGACGATCACCGGGAGACGAAGCGAACTGGGAGGAAATGGGATCACCTGAGATAAACCTGGATGATCACAGGGAGATGCTGCGATCTGGGAGGAAACGTGAACACCTGAGGAATCCGGGACAATCACCGGGCGACGTTGCGACGTGGGAGGAAACTGGATCACCTGAGGAAACTCTGACCATCAACAGCAGACGGTGCGATGTGGGAGGATACGAGATCACCTGAGATAAACCCGGACGATCAGCGGGAGACGGTGTGAAGTGGTAGGAAACGGGATCACCTGGGGGAAACAAGAAGATCAATTGGCGACGTTGCGAAATGGGAGGAAACTGGATCACCTGAGAGAAACCCATACAATCACCAGGAGACGGTGTGATGTGGGAGGAAACGGGAAAACCTGAGGAAACCCAGACGATCACCATGAGACGGTGCGATGTGGGAGGAAATGGGAACACCTGAGAGAAACACAGACGATCACCGGGAGATGGTGCGATGTGGGTGGAAATGGGATCACCTGAGAGAAACCCAGATGCTCACCGGGAGACGGTGAGAAGTGGGAGGAAACGGGAATACCTGCGGAAAACCAGACGATCACAGGGAGAGGGTGCGATGGAGGAAACGGGAACACCTGAGGAAACAGAGACGATCAACCGGAGATGGTGCGATGTGGGAGGAAACGGGAACACCTGGGGGAAATCCAGACGATCACCGGGAGATGGTGCAATGTGGGAGGAAACGGGAACACCTGAGAGAAACCCAGAAGATCACTGGGAGATGGTGCGAAGTGGGAGGAAACCGGAAGACCTGAGAGAAACCCAGAAGATCACTGGGAGATGGTGCGAAGTGGGAGGAAATAGGAACACCTGAGGGAAAACCAGACGATGAAAGGGAAAGCGGTGCGATGTGGGAGGAAATGGGAACACCCTGGGGAAACCAGATGATCAATGGGAGACGGTGCGATGTGGGGGGATATGGGAACACCTGAGAGAAACCCAGACGATCACATGCAGACGGTGCGATGTGGGAGGAAACGGGAACACCTGAGAAAAAACAGACGATCAACGGAAGACGATGTGAACTGGGAGGAAATGGGATCACCTGAGATAAACCCGGATGATCACAGGGAGATGCTGCGAAGTGGGAGGAAATGGGAATACCTGTGGAAACCCAGACGATCACCGGGAGACTGTGCGAAGTGCAAGGAAACGGGAACACCTGAGGGAAACCCATACGATCATCGGGAGACGGTGCGATGTTGGAGGAAACGGGAACAGCTGACAAAAACCCAGACAATCACCGGGAGATGGTGCAATGTGGGAGGAAACGGGATTACCTAAGGAACACAGACGATCACTGGGAGACGGTGCGATGTGGGAGGAAACGGGAACACCTGAGAGAAACCCAGACGATCACCGAGAGACGGTGCGATGTGGGAGGAAACGGGAACACCTGAGAGAAACCCAGACGATCACCGAGAGACGGTGCGATGTGGGAGGAAATGGGAATACCTGAGGAAACCCATAGGATCATCAGCAGACGGTGCGAAGTAGGAGGAAACGGGAATACCTGCGGAAACCCAGACAATCAACGGGATACGGTGCGATGTGGGAGGAAATGGGAACACCTGGGGGAAACAAGAGGATCAATGGGAGACAGTGCCATGTGGGAGGAAATGGGAACACCTGAGGGAAACCTAGACGATCACCGGGAGACGGTGCGAAGTGGGAGGAAACGGGGACAACTGAGGAAACCCAGACGATCATCGGGAGACGGTGCGATGTTGGAGGAAACGGCAACAGCTGACAAAAACCCAGACAATCAACGGGAGATGGTGCAATGTGGGAGAAAACGGGATCACCTGAGGAACACAGACGATCACCGGGAGACGGTGCGAAGCGGGAGGAAACCGGAAGACCTGAGAGAAACCCAGAAGATCACTGGGAGATGGTGCGAAGTGGGAGGAAACGTGTATACCTGAAAGAAAAACAGATGATCAACGGGAGAAGATGCGAAGTGGGAGGAAATGGGAACACCTGAGAGAAATCCAGACGATCACATGGAGATGTTGCGATGTGGGAGGAAACGGGTATACCTGAGAGAAAAACAGATGATCAACGGGAGAAGATGCGAAGTGGGAAGAAATGGGAACACCTGTGAGAAACCCAGACGATCACAGGGAGATGCTGCGATGTGCGAGGAAACTGGAACACCTGAGGAAACCCAGATGATCACCGGGAGACGGTGCGATGTGGGGGGAAAGCGGATCACCTGTGGAAACCCAGAAGATCAAGGGGAGACGGTGTGAAGTGGGAGGAAACAGGACCACCTGAGAGAATCACAGACAATCACCTAGAGATGGTACGATGTGGGAGGAAATGGGAACACCCTGGGGAAACCAGATGATCAATGGGAGACGGTGCGATGTGGGGGGATACGGGAACACCTGAGAGAAACCCAGACGATCACCGAGAGACGGTGCGATGTGGGAGGAAACGGGAACACCTGAGAGAAACCCAGACGATCACCGAGAGACGGTGCGATGTGGGAGGAAACGGGAACACCTGAGAGAAACCCAGACGATCACCGGGAGATGGTACAATGTGGGAGGAAACGGGATCACCTGAGGAACACAGACGATCACCGGGAGACGGTGCGAAGCGGGAGGAAACCGGAAGAACTGAGGGAAACCCAGAAGATCACTGGGAGATGGTGCGAAGTGGGAGGAAATGGGATCACCTGAGGGAAAACCAGACGATGAAAGGGAAAGCGGTGCGATATGGGAGGAAATGGGAACACCCTGGGGAAACCAGATGATCAATGGGAGACAGTGCGATGTGGGGGGATATGGGAACACCTGAGAGAAACCCAGACGATCACCGAGAGACGGTGCGATGTGGGAGGAAACGGGAACACCTGAGAGAAACCCAGACGATAACCGGGAGATGGTACAATGTGGGAGGAAACGGGATCACCTGAGGAACACAGACGATCACCGGGAGACGGTGCGAAGCGGGAGGAAACCGGAAGACCTGAGGGAAACCCAGAAGATCACTGGGAGATGGTGCGAAGTGGGAGGAAATGGGATCACCTGAGGGAAAACCAGACGATGAAAGGGAAAGCGGTGCGATATGGGAGGAAATGGGAACACCCTGGGGAAACCAGATGATCAATGGGAGACGGTGCGATGTGGGGGGATATGGGAACACCTGAGAAAAAACAGACGATCAACGGAAGACGATGTGAACTGGGAGGAAATGGGATCACCTGAGATAAACCCGGATGATCACAGGGAGACTGTGCGAAGTGCAAGGAAACGGGAACACCTGAGGGAAACCCATACGATCATCGGGAGACGGTGCGATGTTGGAGGAAACGGGAACAGCTGACAAAAACCCAGACAATCACCGGGAGATGGTGCAATGTGGGAGGAAACGGGATTACCTGAGGAACACAGACGATCACCGGGAGACGGTGCGATGTGGGAGGAAACGGGAACACCTGAGAGAAACCCAGACGATCACCGAGAGACGGTGCGATGTGGGAGGAAATGGGAACACCTGAGAGAAACCCAGACGATCACCGAGAGACGGTGCGATGTGGGAGGAAATGGGAATACCTGAGGAAACCCATAGGATCATCAGCAGACGGTGCGAAGTAGGAGGAAACGGGAATACCTGCGGAAACCCAGACAATCAACGGGATACGGTGCGATGTGGGAGGAAATGGGAACACCTGGGGGAAACAAGAGGATCAATGGGAGACAGTGCCATGTGGGAGGAAATGGGAACACCTGAGGGAAACCTAGACGATCACCGGGAGACGGTGCGAAATGGGAGGAAACTGGATCACCTGAGAGAAACCCATACAATCACCAGGAGACGGTGTGATGTGGGAGGAAACGGGAAAACCTGAGGAAACCCAGACGATCACCGTGAGACGGTGCGATGTGGGAGGAAATGGGAACACCTGAGAGAAACACAGACGATCACCGGGAGATGTTGCGATGTGGGTGGAAATGGGATCACCTGAGAGAAACCCAGATGCTCACCGGGAGACGGTGAGAAGTGGGAGGAAACGGGAATACCTGCGGAAAACCAGACGATCACAGGGAGACGGTGCGATGGAGGAAACGGGAACACCTGAGGAAACAGAGACGATCAACCGGAGATGGTGCGATGTGGGAGGAAACGGGAACACCTGGGGGAAATCCAGACGATCACCGGGAGATGGTGCAATGTGGGAGGAAACGGGAACACCTGAGAGAAACCCAGAAGATCACTGGGAGATGGTGCGAAGTGGGAGGAAACCGGAAGACCTGAGAGAAACCCAGAAGATCACTGGGAGATGTTGCGAAGTGGGAGGAAATGGGAACACCTGAGGGAAAACCAGACAATGAAAGGGAAAGCGGTGCGATGTGGGAGGAAATGGGAACACCCTGGGGAAACCAGATGATCAATGGGAGACGGTGCGATGTGGGGGGATATGGGAACACCTGAGAGAAACCCAGACGATCACATGCAGACGGTGCGATGTGGGAGGAAACGGGAACACCTGAGAAAAAACAGACGATCAACGGAAGACGATGTGAACTGGGAGGAAATGGGATCACCTGAGATAAACCCGGATGATCACAGGGAGATGCTGCGAAGTGGGAGGAAATGGGAATACCTGTGGAAACCCAGACGATCACCGGGAGACTGTGCGAAGTGCAAGGAAACGGGAACACCTGAGGGAAACCCATACGATCATCGGGAGATGGTGCGATGTTGGAGGAAACGGGAACAGCTGACAAAAACCCAGACAATCACCGGGAGATGGTGCAATGTGGGAGGAAACGGGATTACCTGAGGAACACAGACGATCACCGGGAGACGGTGCGATGTGGGAGGAAACGTGTATACCTGAGAGAAAAACAGATGATCAACGGGAGAAGATGCGAAGTGGGAGGAAATGGGAACACCTGAGAGAATCACAGACAATCACCTAGAGATGGTACGATGTGGGAGGAAATGGGAACACCCTGGGGAAACCAGATGATCAATGGGAGACGGTGCGATGTGGGGGGATACGGGAACACCTGAGAGAAACCCAGACGATCACCGAGAGACGGTGCGATGTGGGAGGAAACGGGAACACCTGAGAGAAACCCAGACGATCACCGAGAGACGGTGCGATGTGGGAGGAAACGGGAACACCTGAGAGAAACCCAGACGATCACCGGGAGATGGTACAATGTGGGAGGAAACGGGATCACCTGAGGAACACAGACGATCACCGGGAGACGGTGCGAAGCGGGAGGAAACCGGAAGACCTGAGGGAAACCCAGAAGATCACTGGGAGATGGTGCGAAGTGGGAGGAAATGGGATCACCTGAGGGAAAACCAGACGATGAAAGGGAAAGCGGTGCGATATGGGAGGAAATGGGAACACCCTGGGGAAACCAGATGATCAATGGGAGACGGTGCGATGTGGGGGGATATGGGAACACCTGAGAGAAACCCAGACGATCACCGAGAGACGGTGCGATGTGGGAGGAAACGGGAACACCTGAGAGAAACCCAGACGATCACCGGGAGATGGTACAATGTGGGAGGAAACGGGATCACCTGAGGAACACAGACGATCACCGGGAGACGGTGCGAAGCGGGAGGAAACCGGAAGACCTGAGGGAAACCCAGAAGATCACTGGGAGATGGTGCGAAGTGGGAGGAAATGGGATCACCTGAGGGAAAACCAGACGATGAAAGGGAAAGCGGTGCGCTATGGGAGGAAATGGGAACACCCTGGGGAAACCAGATGATCAATGGGAGACGGTGCGATGTGGGGGGATATGGGAACACCTGAGAGAAACCCAGACGATCACCGAGAGACGGTGCAATGTGGGAGGAAACGGGAACACCTGAGAGAAACCCAGACGATCACCGGGAGATGGTACAATGTGGGAGGAAACGGGATCACCTGAGGAACACAGACGATCACCGGGAGACGGTGCGAAGCGGGAGGAAACCGGAAGACCTGAGGGAAACCCAGAAGATCACTGGGAGATGGTGCGAAGTGGGAGGAAATGGGATCACCTGAGATAAACCCGGACGATCAGCGGGAGATGGTGCAATGTGGGAGGAAACGGGAACACCTGAGAGAAACCCAGAAGATCACTGGGAGATGGTGCGAAGTGGGAGGAAATGGGAACACCTGAGGGAAAACCAGACGATGAAAGGGAAAGCGGTGCGATGTGGGAGGAAATGGGAACACCCTGGGGAAACCAGATGATCAATGGGAGACGGTGCGATGTGGGAGGAAACGGGAACACCTGAGGGAAACCCGGACGATCAGCAGGAGACGGTGTGAAGTGGTAGGAAACGGGATCACCTAGGGGAAACAAGAAGATCAATTGGCGACATTGCGAAATGGGAGGAAACTGGATCACCTGAGAGAAACCCATACGATCACCAGGAGACGGTGTGATGTGGGAGGAAACGTGAAAACCTGAGGAAACCCAGACGATCACCGTGAGACGGTGCGATGTGGTAAGAAACGGGAACACCTGAGGGAAACACAGACGATCACCGGGAGACGGTGCGATGAGGGAGGAAACGGGAATACCTGCGGAAAACCAGACGATCACAGGGAGAGGGTGTGATGTGGGAGGAAACGACCAAGACTGACCAAAGCACAGACTTTCAACGGGAGAAGGGGCGAAGTGGAGGAAATGGGAACACCTGTGAGAAACCCAGACGATGACAGGGAAAGCGGTGCGATGTGGGATAAAATGGGAACACCTGTGGGAAACCAGAAGATCAATTGGAGACGGTGCGATGTGGGAGGAAACGGGAAGACCTGAGAGAAACCCAGAAGATCACTGGGAGATGGTGCGAAGTGGGAGGAAACGTGTATACCTGAGAGAAAAACAGATGATCAACGGGAGAAGATGCGAAGTGGGAGGAAATGGGAACACCTGAGAGAAATCCAGACGATCACATGGAGATGTTGCGATGTGGGAGGAAACGGGTATACCTGAGAGAAAAACAGATGATCACCGAGAGACGGTGCGATGTGGGAGGAAATGGGAATACCTGAGGAAACCCATAGGATCATCAGCAGACGGTGCGAAGTAGGAGGAAACGGGAATACCTGCGGAAACCCAGACAATCAACGGGATACGGTGCGATGTGGGAGGAAATGGGAACACCTGGGGGAAACAAGAGGATCAATGGGAGACAGTGCCATGTGGGAGGAAATGGGAACACCTGAGGGAAACCCAGACGATCATCGGGAGATGGTGCGATGTTGGAGGAAACGGCAACAGCTGACAAAAACCCAGACAATCAACGGGAGATGGTGCAATGTGGGAGGAAACGGGATCACCTGAGGAACACAGACGATCACCGGGAGACGGTGCGAAGCGGGAGGAAACGGGAAGACCTGAGAGAAACCCAGAAGATCACTGGGAGATGGTGCGAAGTGGGAGGAAACGTGTATACCTGAGAGAAAAACAGATGATCAACGGGAGAAGATGCGAAGTGGGAGGAAATGGGAACACCTGAGAGAAATCCAGACGATCACATGGAGATGTTGCGATGTGGGAGGAAACGGGTATACCTGAGAGAAAAACAGATGATCAACGGGAGAAGATGCGAAGTGGGAAGAAATGGGAACACCTGTGAGAAACCCAGACGATCACAGGGAGATGCTGCGATGTGCGAGGAAACTGGAACACCTGAGGAAACCCAGATGATCACCGGGAGATGGTGCGAAGTGGGAGGAAATGGGATCACCTGAGGGAAAACCAGACGATGAAAGGGAAAGCGGTGCGATATGGGAGGAAATGGGAACACCCTGGGGAAACCAGATGATCAATGGGAGACGGTGCGATGTGGGGGGATATGGGAACACCTGAGAGAAACCCAGACGATCACCGAGAGACGGTGCGATGTGGGAGGAAACGGGAACACCTGAGAGAAACCCAGAGGATCACCGGGAGATGGTACAATGTGGGAGGAAACGGGATCACCTGAGGAACACAGACGATCACCGGGAGACGGTGCGAAGCGGGAGGAAATGGGAACACCTGGGGGAAACAAGAGGATCAATGGGAGACAGTGCCATGTGGGAGGAAATGGGAACACCTGAGGGAAACCTAGACGATCACCGGGAGACGGTGCGAAGTGGGAGGAAACGGGATTACCTGAGGAACACAGACGATCACCGGGAGACGGTGCGATGTGGGAGGAAACGGGAACACCTGAGAGAAACCCAGACGATCACCGAGAGACGGTGCGATGTGGGAGGAAATGGGAATACCTGAGGAAACCCATAGGATCATCAGCAGACGGTGCGAAGTAGGAGGAAACGGGAATACCTGCGGAAACCCAGACAATCAACAGGATACGGTGCGATGTGGGAGGAAATGGGAACACCTGGGGGAAACAAGAGGATCAATGGGAGACAGTGCCATGTGGGAGGAAATGGGAACACCTGAGGGAAACCTAGACGATCACCGGGAGACGGTGCGAAGTGGGAGGAAACGGGATTACCTGAGGAACACAGACGATCACCGGGAGACGGTGCGATGTGGGAGGAAACGGGAACACCTGAGAGAAACCCAGACGATCACCGAGAGACGGTGCGATGTGGGAGGAAATGGGAACACCTGAGAGAAACCCAGACGATCACCGAGAGACGGTGCGATGTGGGAGGAAATGGGAATACCTGAGGAAACCCATAGGATCATCAGCAGACGGTGCGAAGTAGGAGGAAACGGGAATACCTGCGGAAACCCAGACAATCAACGGGATACGGTGCGATGTGGGAGGAAATGGGAACACCTGGGGGAAACAAGAGGATCAATGGGAGACAGTGCCATGTGGGAGGAAATGGGAACACCTGAGGGAAACCTAGACGATCACCGGGAGACGGTGCGAAGTGGGAGGAAACGGGGACAACTGAGGAAACCCAGACGATCATCGGGAGACGGTGCGATGTTGGAGGAAACGGCAACAGCTGACAAAAACCCAGACAATCAATGGGAGATGGTGCAATGTGGGAGGAAACGGGATCACCTGAGGAACACAGACGATCACCGGGAGACGGTGCGAAGCGGGAGGAAACCGGAAGACCTGAGAGAAACCCAGAAGATCACTGGGAGATGGTGCGAAGTGGGAGGAAACGTGTATACCTGAGAGAAAAACAGATGATCAACGGGAGAAGATGCGAAGTGGGAAGAAATGGGAACACCTGTGAGTAACCCAGACGATCAGGGGGAGACAGTGCAATGTGGGAGGAAACGGCCAACACTGAACAAAGCACAGACTCTCAACGGGAGAAGGGGCGACGTGGAGGAAATGGG
The DNA here is from genome assembly GCF_030144855.1 of Hypanus sabinus. NCBI lineage: Eukaryota > Metazoa > Chordata > Chondrichthyes > Myliobatiformes > Dasyatidae > Hypanus > Hypanus sabinus. The sequence continues at coordinate 6,801,324 of NC_082713.1, forward strand.
AAGACCTGTGAGAAACCCAGACGATGATAGGGAAAGCGGTGCGACGTGGGATAAAATGGGAACACCTGTGGGAAACAAGAAGATCAATTGGAGACGGTGCGATGTGGGAGGAAACGGGAACACCTGAGGGAAACTCAGACGATTATCGGGAGACGGTGCGATGTTGGAGGAAACAGGAACAGCTGACAAAAACCCAGACAATCACCGGGAGATGGTGCAATGTGGGAGGAAACGGGAACACCTGAGAGAAACCCAGACGATCACATGCAGACGGTGCGAAGTGGGAGGAAATGGGAATACCTGTGGAAACCCAGACGATCACCGGGAGACTGTGCGAAGTGCAAGGTAACGGGAACATCTGAGGAAACCCAGACGATCATCGGGAGACGGTGCGATGTTGGAGGAAACGGGATTACCTGAGGAACACAGACGATCACCGGGAGACGGTGCGATGTGGGAGGAAACGGGAGCACCTGAGAGAAACCCAGAAGATCACTGGGAGATGGTGCGAAGCGGGAGGAAATGGGAACACCTGAGGGAAAACCAGACGATGAAAGGGAAAGCGGTGCGATATGGGAGGAAAAGGGAACACCCTGGGGAAACCAGATGATCAATGGGAGACGGTGCGATGTGGGGGGATACGGGAGTACCTGAGAGAAAAACAGACGATCAACGGAAGACGATGCGAACTGGGAGGAAATGGGATCACCTGAGATAAACCCGGACGATCACAGGGAGATGCTGCGATGTGGGAGGAAACTGGAACACCTGTGGAAACCCAGATGATAAGCGGGAGACGGTGCAATGTGGGGGGAAACGGGATCACCTGTGGAAACCCAGAAGATCAAGGGGAGACGGTGTGAAGTGGGAGGAAACAGGAACACATGAGAGAATCACAGACGATCCCTGGGAGACGGTGAGATGTGGGAGCAAACAGGAACACCTGAGAGAATCACAGACGATCACCTAGAGATGTTGCGATGTGGGAGGAAATGGGAACACCCTGGGGAAACCAGATGATCAATGGGAGACGGTGCGATGTGGGAGGAAACGGGAACACCTGAGGGAAGCCCAGACGATCATCGGGAGACGTTGCGATGTTGGAGGAAATGGGAACAGCTGACAAAAACCCAGACAATCACCGGGGGATGGTGCAATTTGGGAGGAAACGGGATTACCTGAGGAACACAGACGATCACTGGGAGACGGTGCGATGTGGGAGGAAACGAGATCACCTGAGATAAACCCGGACGATCAGCAGGAGACGGTGTGAAGTGGTAGGAAACGGGATCACCTAGGGGAAACAAGAAGATCAATTGGCGAGATTGCGAAATGGGAGGAAACTGGATCACCTGAGAGAAACCCATACGATCACCAGGAGACGGTGTGATGTGGGAGGAAACGTGAAAACCTGAGGAAACCCAGACGATCACCGTGAGACGGTGCGATGTGGTAAGAAACGGGAACACCTGAGGGAAACACAGACGATCACCGGGAGACGGTGCGATGAGGGAGGAAACGGGAATACCTGCGGAAAACCAGACCATCACAGGGAGAGGGTGTGATGTGGGAGGAAACGACCAAGACTGACCAAAGCACAGACTTTCAACGGGAGAAGGGGCGAAGTGGAGGAAATGGGAACACCTGTGAGAAACCCAGACGATGACAGGGAAAGCGGTGCGATGTGGGATAAAATGGGAACACCTGTGGGAAACCAGAAGATCAATTGGAGACGGTGCGATGTGGGAGGAAACGGGAACACCTGAGGAAACCCATACGATCATCGGGAGACGGTGCGATGTTGGAGGAAATGGGAACAACTGAGAGAATCACAGACGATCACCTAGAGATGGTGCGATGTGGGAGGAAATGGGAACACCCTGGGGAAACCAGATGATCAATGGGAGACGGTGCGATGTGGGAGGAAATGGGAACACCTGAGGGAAAACCAGACGATGAAAGGGAAAGCGGTGCGATATGGGAGGAAATGGGAACATCCTGGGGAAACCAGATGATCAATGGGAGACGGTGCGATGTGGGGGGATATGGGAACACCTGAGAGAAACCCAGACGATCACATGCAGACGGTGCGATGTGGGAGGAAACGGGAACACCTGAGGGAAACTCAGACGATCATCGGGAGACGGTGCGATGTTGGAGGAAACAGGAACAGCTGACAAAAACCCAGACAATCACCGGGAGATGGTGCAATGTGGGAGGAAACGGGATCACCTAGGGGAAACAAGAAGATCAATTGGCGACATTGCGAAATGGGAGGAAACTGGATCACCTGAGAGAAACCCATACGATCACCAGGAGACGGTGTGATGTGGGAGGAAACGTGAAAACCTGAGGAAACCCAGACGATCACCGTGAGACGGTGCGATGTGGTAAGAAACGGGAACACCTGAGGGAAACACAGACGATCACCGGGAGACGGTGCGATGAGGGAGGAAACGGGAATACCTGCGGAAAACCAGACGATCACAGGGAGAGGGTGTGATGTGGGAGGAAACGACCAAGACTGACCAAAGCACAGACTTTCAACGGGAGAAGGGGCGAAGTGGAGGAAATGGGAACACCTGTGAGAAACCCAGACGATGACAGGGAAAGCGGTGCGATGTGGGATAAAATGGGAACACCTGTGGGAAACCAGAAGATCAATTGGAGACGGTGCGATGTGGGAGGAAACGGGAACACCTGAGGAAACCCATACGATCATCGGGAGACGGTGCGATGTTGGAGGAAATGGGAACAACTGAGAGAATCACAGACGATCACCTAGAGATGGTGCGATGTGGGAGGAAATGGGAACACCCTGGGGAAACCAGATGATCAATGGGAGACGGTGCGATGTGGGAGGAAACGGGAACACCTGTGGGAAACCAGAAGATCAATTGGAGACGGTGCGATGTGGGAGGAAACGGGAACACCTGAGGAAACCCATACGATCATCGGGAGACAGTGAGATGTGGGAGCAAACAGGAACACCTGAGAGAATCACAGACGATCACCTAGAGATGGTGCGATGTGGGAGGAAATGGGAACACCCTGGGGAAACCAGATGATCAATGGGAGACGGTGCGATGTGGGAGGAAACGGGAACACCTGAGGGAAACCCGGACGATCAGCAGGAGACGGTGTGAAGTGGTAGGAAACGGGATCACCTAGGGGAAACAAGAAGATCAATTGGCGACATTGCGAAATGGGAGGAAACTGGATCACCTGAGAGAAACCCATACGATCACCAGGAGACGGTGTGATGTGGGAGGAAACGTGAAAACCTGAGGAAACCCAGACGATCACCGTGAGACGGTGCGATGTGGTAAGAAACGGGAACACCTGAGGGAAACACAGACGATCACCGGGAGACGGTGCGATGAGGGAGGAAACGGGAATACCTGCGGAAAACCAGACGATCACAGGGAGAGGGTGTGATGTGGGAGGAAACGACCAAGACTGACCAAAGCACAGACTTTCAACGGGAGAAGGGGCGAAGTGGAGGAAATGGGAACACCTGTGAGAAACCCAGACGATGACAGGGAAAGCGGTGCGATGTGGGATAAAATGGGAACACCTGTGGGAAACCAGAAGATCAATTGGAGACGGTGCGATGTGGGAGGAAACGGGAACACCTGAGGAAACCCATACGATCATCGGGAGACAGTGCGATGTTGGAGGAAATGGGAACAACTGACAAAAACCCAGACAATCACCGGGAGATGGTGCAATGTGTGAGGAAACGGGATTACCTGAGGAACACAGACGATCAGTGGGAGATGGTGCGATGTGGGAGGAAACGGGAGCACCTGAGAGAAACCCAGAAGATCACTGGGAGATGGTGCGAAGCGGGAGGACATGGGAACACCTGAGGGAAAACCAGAGGATGAAAGGGAAAGCGGTGCAATATGGGAGGAAAAGGGAACACCCTGGGGAAACCAGATTATCAATGGTAGACGGTGCGATGTTGGAGGAAACGGGAACACCTGAGAGAAAAACAGACAATCAACAGAAGACGATGCGAAGTGGGAGGAAATGGGATCACCTGAGATAAACCCGGACGATCACAGGGAGATGCTGCGAAGTGGGAGGAAACGGGAACACCTGTGGAAACCCAGATGATCAGGGGGAGACAGTGCGATGTTGGAGGAAACAGGAACAGCTGACAAAAACCCAGACAATCACCGGGAGATGGTGCAATGTGGGAGGAAACGGGATCACCTGATGAACACAGACGATGACCGGGAGACGGTGCGATGTGAGGGGAAATGGGATCACCTGTGGAAACCCAGAAGATCAAGGGGAGACGATGTGAAGTGGGAGGAAACAGGAACACCTGAGAGAATCAAAGACAATCACCTAGAGATGGTGCGATGTGGGAGGAAATGGGAACACCCTGGGGAAACCAGATGATCAATGGGAGACGGTGCGATGTGGGGGGATACGGGATCACCTGAGAGAAACCCAGACGATCACATGGAGATGTTGCGATGTGGGAGGAAACGGGTATACCTGAGAGAAACACAGACGATCAACGGGAGAAGATGCGAAGTGGGAAGAAATGGGAACACCTGTGAGAAACCCAGACGATCAGGGGGAGACAGTGCAATGTGGGAGGAAACTGGAACACCTGAGGAAAACCCAGACGATCACCGGGAGACGGTGTGAAGTGGTAGGAAACGGGATCACCTGGGGGAAACAAGAAGATCAATTGGCGACATTGCGAAATGGGAGGAAACTGGATCACCTGAGAGAAACCCATATGATCACCAGGAGACGGTGTGATGTGGGAGGAAACGTGAAAACCTGAGGAAACCCAGACGATCACCGTGAGACGGTGCGATGTGGTAAGAAACGGGAACACCTGAGAGAAACCCAGATGCTCGCCGGGAGACGGTGAGAAGTGGGAGGAAACAGGAATACCTGCGGAAAACCAGACGATCACAGGGAGAGGGTTCGATGTGGGAGGAAACGACCAAGACTGACCAAAGCACAGACTCTCAATGGGAGAAGGGGCGAAGTGGAGGAATTGGGAACACCTGTGAGAAACCCAGACGATGGCAGGGAAAGCGGTGCGATGTGGGATAAAATGGGAACACCTGTGGGAAACCCAGACGATCAGGGGGAGACGGTGCAATGTGGGAGGAAACTGGAACATCTGAGGAAAACCCAGACGATCACCGGGAGACTGTGCGAAGTGCAAGGAAACGGGAACACCTGAGGGAAACCCAGACGATCATCGGGAGAAAGTGCGATGTTGGAGGAAACGGGAACAGCTGACAAAAACCCAGACAATCACCGGGCGACGTTGCGACGTGGGAGGAAACTGGATCACCTGAGGAAACTCTGACCATGAACACCAGACGGTGCGATGTGGGAGGATACGAGATCACCTGAGATAAACCCGGACGATCAGTGGGAGACGGTGTGAAGTGGTAGGAAACGGGATCATCTGGGGGAAACAAGAAGATCAATTGGCGACATTGCGAAATGGGAGGAAACTGGATCACCTGAGAGAAACCCATACGATCACCAGGAGACGGTGTGATGTGGGAGGAAACGTGAAAACCTGAGGAAACCCAGACGATCACCGTGAGACGGTGCGATGTGGTAAGAAACGGAAACACCTGAGGGAAACACAGACGATCACCGGGAGACGGTGCGATGAGGGACGAAACGGGAATACCTGCGGAAAACCAGACGATCACAGGGAGAAGGTGCGATGTGGGAGGAAACAACCAAGACTGACCAAAGCACAGACTCTCAACGAGAGAAGGGGCGAAGTGGAGGAAATGGGAACACCTGTGAGAAACCCAGACAATGACAGGGAAAGCGGTGCGATGTGGGATAAAATGGGAACACCTGTGGGAAACCAGAAGATCAATTGGAGACGGTGCGATGTGGGAGGAAACGGGAACACCTGAGGAAACCCATACGATCATCGGGAGACGGTGCGATGTTGAAGGAAACGGGAACAGCTGACAAAAACCCAGACAATCACCGGGAGATGGTGCAATGTGGGAGGAAACGGGATTACCTGAGGAACACAGACGATCACTGGGAGACGGTGCGATGTGGGAGGAAATGGGAGCACCTGAGAGAAACCCAGAAGATCACTGGGAGATGGTGCGAAGTGGGAGGAAATGGGAACACCTGAGGGAAAACCAGACGATGAAAGGGAAAGCGGTGCGATATGGGAGGAAATGGGAACACCCTGGGGAAACCAGATTATCAATGGGAGACGTTGCGATGTGGGAGGAAACTGGAACACCTGTGGAAACCCAGATGATAAGCGGGAGACGGTGCAATGTGGGGGGAAACGGGATCACCTGTGGAAACCCAGAAGATCAAGGGGAGACGGTGTGAAGTGGGAGGAAACAGGAACACCTGAGGGATACCCAGACGATCACCGGGAGACTTTGCGAAGTGCAAGGAAACGGGAACACCTGAGGGAAACCCAGACGATCATCGGGAGATAGTGCGATGTTGGAGGAAACAGGAACAGCTGACAAAAACCCAGACAATCACCGGGAGATGGTGCAATGTGGGAGGAAACGGGATCACCTGATGAACACAGATGATCACCGGGAGACGGTGCGATGTGGGGGGAAATGGGATCACCTGTGGAAACCCAGAAGATCAAGGGGAGACGGTGTGAAGTGGGAGGAAACAGGAACACCTGAGAGAATCAAAGACAATCACCTAGAGATGGTGCGATGTGGGGGGATACGGGAACACCTGAGAGAAACCCAGACGATCGCATGGAGATGTTGCGATGTGGGAGGAAACGGGTATACCTGAGAGAAACACAGACGATCAACGGGAGAAGATGCGAAGTAAGAAATGGGAACACCTGTGAGAAACCCAGACGATCAGGGGGAGATAGTGCAATGTGGGAGGAAACTGGAACACCTGAGGAAAACCCAGATGATCATCGGGAGACAGTGCGATGTTGGAGGAAACGGGAACAGCTGACAAAACCCCAGACAATCACCGGGAGATGGTGCAATGTGGGAGGAAACGGGATCACCTGAGGAACACAGACGATCACCGGGAGACGGTGCAATATGGGAGGAAACAGGAACACCAGCGTAAACACAGACGATGACAGGGAAAGTGCTGCAATGTGGGAGGAAACGGGAACACCAGAGGAAACCCTGACGATAACCTGGAGACGGTGCAATGTGGGAGGAAACAGGAACACCTGAGAGAAACCCAGAAGATCACTGGGAGATGGTGCGAAGTGGGAGGAAATCGGAACACCTGACAGAAAAACAGACGATGAAAGGGAAAGCGGTGCGATATGGGAGGAAATGGGAACACCCTGGGGAAACTAGATGATCAATGGGAGACGGTGCGATGTGGGGGGATATGGGAACACCTGAGAGAAACCCAGACGATCACATGCAGACGGTGCGATGTGGGAGGAAACGGGCACACCTGAGAGAAAAACAGACGATCAACGGAAGACGATGCGAACTGGGAGGAAATGGGATCACCTGAGATAAACCCGGATGATCACAGGGAGATGCTGCGATGTGGGAGGAAATGGGAACACCTGAGGAAACCCAGACAATAACCGGGAGACGGTGGGATGTGGGTGGAGACAGGAACACCTGAAAAAAACCCAGACGATCACATGGAGATGTTGCGATGTGGGAGGAAACGGGTATAGCTGAGAAAAAAACAGACGATCAATGGGAGAAGATGCGAAGTGAGAAGAAATGGGAACACCTGCGAGAAACCCAGACGATCAGGGGGAGACGGTGCAATGTGGGAGGAAACTGGAACATCTGAGGAAAACCCAGACGATCACCGGGAGACTGTGCGAAGTGCAAGGAAACGGGAACACCTGAGGGAAACCCAGACGATCATCGGGAGAAAGTGCGATGTTGGAGGAAACGGGAACAGCTGACAAAAACCCAGACAATCACCGGGCGACGTTGCGACGTGGGAGGAAACTGGATCACCTGAGGAAACTCTGACCATCAACAGCAGACGGTGCGATGTGGGAGGATACGAGATCACCTGAGATAAACCCGGACGATCAGCGGGAGACGGTGTGAAGTGGTAGGAAATGGGATCACCTGGGGGAAACAAGAAGATCAATTGACGACATTGCGAAATGGGAGGAAACTGGATCACTTGAGAGAAACCCATACGATCACCAGGAGACGGTGTGATGTGGGAGGAAACGTGAAAACCTGAGGAAACCCAGACGATCACCGTGAGACGGTGCGATGTGGTAAGAAACGGGAACACCTGAGGGAAACCCAGACGATCACCGGGAGATGGTGCGATGAGGGAGGAAACGGGATCACCTGAGAGAAACGCAGATGCTCACCGGGAGACGGTGACAAGTGGGAGGAAAAGGGAATACCTGCGGAAAACCAGACGATCACAGGGAGAGGGTGCGATGTGGGAGGAAACGACCAAGTCTGACCAAAGCACAGACTCTCAACGGGAGAAGGGGCGAAGTGGAGGAAATGGGAACACCTGTGAGAAACCCAGACGATGACAGGGAAAGCGGTGCGATGTGGGATAAAATGGGAACACCTGTGGGAAACCAGAAGATCAATTGGAGACGGTGCGATGTGGCAGGAAACGGGAACACCTGAGGAAACCCATACGATCATCGGGAGACGGTGCGATGTGGGAGGAAACGGGAGCACCTGAGAGAAACCCAGAAGATCACTGGGAGATGGTGCGAAGTGGGAGGAAATGGGAACACCTGAGGGAAAACCAGAGGATGAAAGGGAAAGCGGTGCGATATGGGAGGAAATGGGAACACCCTGGGGAAACCAGATGATCAATGGGAGACGGTGCGATGTGGGGGGATACGGGAGTACCTGAGAGAAAAACAGGTAATCAACGGAAGACGATGCGAACTGGGAGGAAATGGGATCACCTGAGATAAACCCGGACGATCACAAGGAGATGCTGCGATGTGGGAGGAAACGTGAAAACCTGAGGAAACCCAGACGATCACCGTGAGACGGTGCGATGTGGTAAGAAACGGGAACACCTGAGGGATACCCAGACGATCACCGGGAGATGGTGCGATGAGGGAGGAAACGGGATCACCTGAGAGAAACCCAGATGCTTACCGGGAGACGGTGACAAGTGGGAGGAAACGGGAATACCTGCGGAAAACCAGACGATCACAGGGAGAGGGTGCGATGTGGGAGGAAACGACCAAGTCTGACCAAAGCACAGACTCTCAACGGGAGAAGGGGCGAAGTGGAGGAAATGGGAACACCTGTGAGAAACCCAGACGATGACAGGGAAAGTGGTGCGATGTGGGATAAAATGGGAACACCTGTGGGAAACCAGAAGATCAATTGGAGACGGTGCGATGTGGGAGGAAACAGGAGCACCTGAGAGAAACCCAGAAGATCACTGGGAGATGGTGCGAAGTGGGAGGAAATGGGAACACCTGAGGGAAAACCAGAGGATGAAAGGGAAAGCGGTGCGATATGGGAGGAAATGGGAACACCCTGGGGAAACCAGATGATCAATGGGAGACGGTGCGATGTGGGGGGATACGGGAGTACCTGAGAGAAAAACAGGTAATCAACGGAAGACGATGCGAACTGGGAGGAAATGGGATCACCTGAGATAAACCCGGACGATCACAAGGAGATGCTGCGATGTGGGAGGAAACTGGAACACCTGTGGAAACCCAAATGATAAGCAGGAGACGGTGCAATGTGGGGGGAAACGGGATCACCTGTGGAAACCCAGAAGATTAAGGGGAGATGGTGTGAAGTGGGAGGAAACAGGAACACCTGAGGGAAACCCAGACGATCATCGGGAGACAGTGCGATGTTGGAGGAAACGGGAACAGCTGACAAAAACCCAGACAATCACCGGGAGATGGTGCAATGTGGGAGGAAACGGGATCACCTGAGGAACACAGACGATCACCGGGAGACGGTGCAATATGGGAGGAAACAGGAACACCAGCGTAAACACAGACGATGACAGGGAAAGTGCTGCAATGTGGGAGGAAACGGGAACACCTGAGAGAAACCCAGAAGATCACTGGGAGATGGTGCAAAGTGGGAGGAAATGGGAACACCTGAGGGAAAACCAGAGGATGAAAGGGAAAGCGGTGCGATATGGGAGGAAATGGGAACATCCTGGGGAAACCAGATGATCAATGGGAGACGGTGCGATGTGGGGGGATATGGGAACACCTGAGAGAAACCCAGACGATCACATGCAGACGGTGTGATGTGGGAGGAAACGGGAACACCTGAGAGAAAAACAGACGATCAATGGAAGACGATGCGAACTGGGAGGAAATGGGATCACCTGAGATAAACCCGGATGTTCACAGGGAGATGCTGCGAAGTGGGAGGAAATGGGAATACCTGTGGAAACCCAGACGATCACCGGGAGACTGTGCGAAGTGCAAGGAAACGGGAACACCTGAGGGAAACCCATACGATCATCGGGAGACGGTGCGATGTGGGAGGAAACGGGAACAGCTGACAAAAACCCAGACAATCACCGGGAGATGGTGCAATGTGGGAGGAAACGGGATTACCTGAGGAACACAGACGATCACTGGGAGACGGTGCGATGTGGGAGGAAACGGGATTACCTGAGGAACACAGACAATCACTGGGAGAGGGTGTGATGTGGGAGGAAACGACCAAGACTGACCAAAGCACAGACTCTCAACGGGAGAAGGGGCCAAGTGGAGGAAATGGGAACACCTGTGAGAAACCCAGACGATGACAGGGAAAGCAGTGCAATGTGGGATAAAATGGGAACACCTGTGGGAAACCAGAAGATCAATTGGAGACGGTGCGATGTGGGGGGATACAGGAGTACCTGAGAGAAAAACAGACAATCAACGGAAGACGATGCGAACTGGGAGGAAATGGGATCACCTGAGATAAACCCGGACGATCACAGGGAGATGCTGCGATGTGGGAGGAAACTGGAACACCTGTGGAAACCCAGATGATAAGCGGGAGACGGTGCAATGTGGGGGGAAACGGGATCACCTGTGGAAACCCAGAAGATCAAGGGGAGACGGTGTGAAGTGGGAGGAAACAGGAACACCTGAGAGAATCACAGACGATCCCTGGGAGACGGTGAGATGTGGGAGCAAACAGGAACACCTGAGAGAATCATAGACGATCACCTAGAGATGGTGCGATGTGGGAGGAAATGGGAACACCCTGGGGAAACCAGATGATCAAAGCGAGACGGTGCGATGTGGGGGGATACGGGAACACCTGTGAGAAATCCAGACGATCACATGGAGATGTTGCGATGTGGGAGGAAACGGGTATACCTGAGAGAAAAACAGATGATCAACGGGAGAGGATGCGAAGTGGGAAGAAATGGGAACACCTGTGAGAAACCCAGAAGATCAGGGGGAGACGGTGCAATGTGGGAGGAAACTGGAACACCTGAGGAAAACCCAGACGATCACCGGGAGACTGTGCGAAGTGCAAGGAAACGGGAACACCTGAGGGAAACCCAGACGATCATCAGGAGAAAGTGCGATGTTGGAGGAAACGGGAACAGCTGACAAAAACCCAGACAATCACCGGGCGACGTTGCGACGTGGGAGGAAACTGGATCACCTGAGGAAACTCTGACCATCAACAGCAGACGGTGCGATGTGGGAGGATACGAGATCACCTGAGATAAACCCGGACGATCAGCGGGAGACGGTGTGAAGTGGTAGGAAACGGAATCACCTGGGGGAAACAAGAAGATCAATTGGCGACATTGCGAAATGGGAGGAAACTGGATCACCTGAGAGAAACCCATACGATCACCAGGAGATGGTGTGATGTGGGAGGAAATGTGAAAACCTGAGGAAACCCAGACGATCACCTTGAGACGGTGCGATGTGGGAGGAAATGGGAACACCTGAGGGAAACACAGACGATCACCGGGAGACTGTGCGAAGTGCAAGGAAACGGGAACACCTGAGGGAAACCCAGACGATCATCAGGAGAAAGTGCGATGTTGGAGGAAACGGGAACAGCTGACAAAAACCCAGACAATCACCGGGCGACGTTGCGATGAGGGAGGAAACGGGATCACCTGAGAGAAACCCAGATGCTCACCGGGAGACGGTGAGAAGTGGGAGGAAACGGGAATACCTGCGGAAAACCAGACGATCACAGGGAGAGGGTGCGATGTGGGAGGAAACGACCAAGACTGACCAAAAAACAGACTCTCAACGGGAGAAGGGGCGAAGTGGAGGAAATGGGAACACCTGTGAGAAACCCAGACGATGACAGGGAAAGCAGTGCAATGTGGGATAAAATGGGAACACCTGTGGGAAACCAGAAGATCAATTGGAGACGGTGCGATGTGGGAGGAAACAGGAACACCTGAGGAAACACAGACGATCACTGGGAGACGGTGTGATGTGGGAGGAAACGAGAACACCTGAGGAAACTCAGACGATCAACAGGAGACGGTGCGATGTGGGAGGAAACGGGATTACCTGAGGAACACAGACGATCACTGGGAGACGGTGTGATGTGGGAGGAAACGGGAGCACCTGAGAGAAACCCAGAAGATCACTGGGATATGGTGCGAAGCGGGAGGAAATGGGAACACCTGAGGGAAAACCAGACGATGAAAGGGAAAGCGGTGCGACATGGGAGGAAATGGGAACACCCTGGGGAAACCAGATGATCAATGGGAGACGGTGCGATGTGGGGGGATACGGGAGTACCTGAGAGAAAAACAGACAATCAACGGAAGACGATGCGAACTGGGAGGAAATGGGATCACCTGAGATAAACCCGGACGATCACAGGGAGATGCTGCGATGTGGGAGGAAACTGGAACACCTGTGGAAACCCAGATGATAAGCGGGAGACGGTGCAATGTGGGGGGAAACGGGATCACCTGTGGAAACCCAGAAGATCAAGGGGAGACGGTGAGATGTGGGAGCAAACAGGAACACCTGAGAGAATCACAGACGATCACCTAGAGATGATGCGATGTGGGAGGAAATGGGAACACCCTGGGGAAACCAGATGATCAATGGGAGACGGTGCGATGTGGGGGGATACGGGAGTACCTGAGAGAAAAACAGACAATCAACGGAAGACGATGCGAACTGGGACGAAATGGGATCACCTGAGATAAACCCGGACGATCACAGGGAGATGCTGCGATGTGGGAGGAAACTGGAACACCTGTGGAAACCCAGATGATAAGCGGGAGACGGTGCAATGTGGGGGGAAACGGGATCACCTGTGGAAACCCAGAAGATCAAGGGGAGACAGTGAGATGTGGGAGCAAACAGGAACACCTGAGAGAATCACCGACGATCACCTAGAGATGGTGCGATGTGGGAGGAAATGGGAACACCCTGGGGAAACCAGATGATTAATGGGAGACGGTGCGATGTGGGGGGATACGGGAACACCAGAGAGAAATCCAGACGATCACATGGAGATGTTGCGATGTGGGAGGAAATGGGTATACCTGAGAGAAAAACAGATGATCAACAGGAGAAGATGCGAAGTGGGAAGAAATGGGAACACCTGAGAGAAACCCAGATGATCAGGGGGAGACGGTGCAATGTGGGAGGAAACTGGAACACCTGAGGAAAACCCAGACGATCACCGGGAGACGGTGCGAAGTGCAAGGAAACGGGAACACCTGAGGGAAACCCAGACGATAACCTGGAGACGGTGCAATATGGGAGGAAACAGGAACACCAGCGTAAACACAGACGATGACAGGGAAAGTGCTGCAATGTGGGAGGAAACGGGAACACCTGAGAGAAACCCAGAAGATCACTGGGAGATGGTGCGAAGTGGGAGGAAATGGGAACACCTGAGGGAAAACCAGACGATGAAAGGGAAAGCGGTACGATATGGGTGGAAATGGGAACACCCTGGGGAAACCAGACAATCACCGGGAGACGGTGCAATGTGGGAGGAAACAGGAACACCAGAGGAAACCCTGACGATAACCTGGAGACGGTGCAATGTGGGAGGACAGGGGAGTACCTGAGGAAACGCAGACCTATCAATGGGAGACGTTGCGTAGTGGGAGGAAACTCAAACACCTAAGGAAACACAGACGATCACCGGGAGATGATGCGATGTTGCAGGAAACGGGATCATCTGAGGAAACACAGACGATGACAAGGAAAGCGTTGCAATGTGGGAGGAAATGGGAACTCAAGGGGGAAACCCAGACAATCAGCGGGAGACAGTGCGATCTGGGAGGAAATGTGAACACCTGAGGAATCCGGGAAATCACCGGGCGACGTTGTGCCGTTGGAGGCAACTGGATCACGTGAGAGAAACCCAGACGATCAATGGGAGACGCTGCGATGTGGGAGGAAACGGGAATACTTGAGGAAACCCAAAAGATCATCGGGAGACGGTGCGAAGTGCGAGGAAACTGGAACACCTAAGGAAACACAGACGATCACTGGGAGACCGTGTGATGTGGGAGGAAACGAGATCACCTGAGGAAACTCAGACGATCAACAGGAGACGGTGAGATGTGGGCGGAAACAGGATCACCTGGGGGAAACAAGAAGATCAATTGGAGACAGTGCGATCTGGGAGGAAACGTGAACACCTGAGGAATCCGGGAAAATCACCGGGCGACGTTGTGACGTCGGAGGAAACTGAATCACCTGATAGAAACTCAGACGATCAACGGGAGACAGTGCGATGTGGGAGGAAACCGGAACAGCTGAGTAAACCCAGACGATCACGGGGAGACGGTGCGATGTGATAGGAAGCGAGAACACCCAAGGAATCCGTGGGGAAACACAGACGTTCACGTTGAGATGGTGCGAAGTGGGAGGAAATGGGAACACCTGCGGAAAATCAGATGATCACAGGGAGAGGGTGCGATGTTGGAGGACACGGGAACACCTGTGGAAACCCAGACGATCACCGGCAGACGGTGCGATGTGGGAGGAATTGGGAACACCTGCGGAAAAACAGACGATGACAGGGAAAGCGCTGCAATGTGGGAGGAAACGGGAACACCTGAGAGAAACCCAGATGATTACCGGCAGACGGTGCGATAAGGGAGGAAACGGTAACACCCGGGGGAAATCCAGATGATCAACGGGAGACAGTGCGAGGTGGGAGGAAACGGGAACACCTGTGGAAACCCGGACGATCACAAGGAGACAGTGCAATGATGGCGTAAACGGCAACACCTGAGGAAACAGAGACGATGACAGGGAAAGCGGTGCAATGTGGGAGGAAACAGGAACAACTGAGAGAAACCCAGACGATCACCTGGAGACGGTGCGATGAGGGAGGAAATGGTAACACCCGGGGGAAATCCAGACGATCAACGGAAGACGGTGCGATGTGGGCGGAAACGGGAGCAGCTGAGGAAACCCAGACGATCACCAGGAGACAGTTCGATCTGGTAGGAATCGGGAAAACCAGAGGAAACACAGACGATCACCAGGAGACAGTGCGATCTGGGAAGAATGGGGAAAACCAGAGGAAACACAGACGATCACCGACATACGGTGCGATGTGGGAGGAAACAGTATCACCCGGGGGAAATCCAGATGATCAAAAGGAGACGTTGCGATGTGGGAGGAAACTGGCACAGCTGAGAGAAACACAGACAATCAACTGCAGAATGTGCGAAGTGGGAAGAAATGGGAACACCTGAGAGAATCCCAGACGATCACCGGGAGACGGTGAGAAATGGGAGGAAATGGGAACACCTGTGAGAACCCCAGACAATGACAGGTAAAGCGGTGCGATGTTGGAGGAAATGAGAACACCCGGGGGAAACCAGACGATCAATTGGAGACGGTGCGATGTGGGAGGGAACCGGAACACCTGAGAGAATCCCAGATGATCACCGGGAGACGGGGAGAAATGGGAGGAAATGGGAACACCTGAGGAAACCCAGACGATCACTGCGATACGGTGAGAAGTTGGAGGAAATGGGAAAAACTGAGAGAAACCCAGACTATTACCGGGAGACGGTGCGAAGTGCAATGAAATGGGAACACCTGTGAGAAACCCAGTCGATCATCAGGAGATGGTGCGATGTGGAAGGAAACGGGATCACCTGAGGAAACCCAGACGATCACCAGCAGACAGAGTGATGAGGGAGGAAATTGTAACACCCAGGGGAAAACCAGACGATCAAAGAGAGACGTTGCGATGTGGGAGGAAAGGGGAACAGCTGAGAGAAACGCTGACGATCACCTGGAGATGGTGCGACATGGGAGAAAATGGGAACACCAGTGAGAAACCCAGATGATGACAGGGAAAGTGGTGCGATGTTGGAGGAAATGAGAACACCTGGCGGAAACCAGACGATCACTGGTAGACGGTGCGATGTGGGAGGAAACTGGAAAATCTGAGGAAACACAGACGATCACTGGTAGACGGTGCGATGTGTGAGAAAACAGGAACACCTGAGGCACCCAGATGATAACCTGGAGACGGTGCCATTTGGGAGGGAACGGGAACACCTGAGAGAATCCCAGACGATCTCCGGAAGACGGTGAGAAGTGGGAGGAAATGGGAACACCTGAGGAAACCCAGATGATTCCTGCGATACGGTGAGAAGTTGGACGAAATGGGAACAACTGAAAGAAACCCTGACTATAACCGGGAGGCAGTGCGAAGTGCAATGAAGTGGGAACACCTGAGAGAAACCCAGATGATCACCGGGAGACGGTGCGATGTGGGAGGAAACGGGAACACCTGAGAGAAACCCAGATGATCACCGGGAGTCGGTGCGAAGTGGGAGGAAATGGGAACACCTGAGAACAATCCCGCGATCACCGGCAGACAGAGTGATGAGGTAGGAAATGTTAAAACACAGGGGAAATCCAGACGATCAACGAGAGGTGGTGCGAAGTGGGTGGAAACGGCAGTAGCTGAGGAAATCCAGATTATCACCAGGATACAGTGCGATCTGGGAGGAAACGGGCAAAACCTGAGGAAAACCCAGACGATCACTGGGAGATGGTGCGAAGTGGAAGCAAATGAGAATACCTTCGGAAACCCGGATGATGAACGGGAGACCATGTGATGTAGGAGGAAACGGGAATACCTGCGGAAACCCAGACGATCACAGGGAGACGGTGCGACGTGGGCGGAAATGGGAACACCTGAGGAAACCCAGACAATGACAGGGAAAGCGGTGCGAAGAGGGAGGAAACAGGAACCATCACCGGGAGAAGGTGCAATGTGGGAGGAAACAGGAACACCTGAGAGAAACCCAGATGATCACCGGGAGACGGTGCAATATGGGAGGAAACGGGAATACCTGCGGAAACCCAGACGATCACAGGGAGACGGTGAGAAATGGGAGGAAATGGGAACACCTGAGGAAACCCAGACGATCACCGGCATACGGTGCGATGTGGGAGGAAACAGTATCACCCGGGGGAAATCCAGATGATCAAAAGGAGACGTTGCGATGTGGGAGGAAACTGGCACAGCTGAGAGAAACACAGACAATCAACTGCAGAATGTGCGAAGTGGGAAGAAATGGGAACACCTGAGAGAATCCCAGACGATCACCGGGAGACGGTGAGAAATGGGAGGAAATGGGAACACCTGAGGAAACCCAGACGATCACTGCGATACGGTGAGAAGTTGGAGGAAATGGGAAAAACTGAGAGAAACCCAGACTATTACCAGGAGACGGTGTGAAGTGGAAGGAAACGGGATCACCTGAGGAAACCCAGACAATCAACGAGAGACGTTGCGATGTGGGAGGAAACGGGAACAGCTGAGAGAAACGCCGACGATCACCTGGAGTCGGTGTGTTGTGGGAGGAAATGGGAACACCTGTGAGAAACCCAGACGATGACAGGGAAAGTGGTGCGATGTTGGAGGAAATGTGAACACCTGGCGGAAACCAGACGATCAATTGGAGATGGTGCGATGTGGGCGGAAGTGGGAACACCTGAGAGAAAACCAGATGATCACCAGGCGACAGTGCGATGTGGGAGGAAACGGGAACACCTCAGGAAACACAGACGATCACCGGGAGACGGTGAGAAGTTGGAGGAAATGGGAACAACTGAGAGAAACCCTGACTATAACCGGGAGACAGTGCGAAGTGCAATGAAATGGGAACACCTGTGAGAAACCCAGTCGATCAACGGGAGACGGTGCGATGTGGAAGGAAATGGGAACACCTGAGAGAAACCCAGACGATCACCTGGAGACGGTGCGAAGTGGGAGGAAACGGGAAGAGAAATCCCGCGATCACCGGCAGACAGAGTGATGAGGTAGGAAATGTTAAGACACAGGGGAAATCCAGACGATCAACGAGAGATGGTGCGAAGTGGGTGGAAACGGCAGTAGCTGAGGAAATCCAGATTATCACCAGGATACAGTGCGATCTGGGAGGAAACGGGCAAAACCTGAGGAAAACCCAGACGATCACTGGGAGATGGTGCGAAGTGGAAGCAAACGAGAATACCTTCGGAAACCCGGATGATGAACGGGAGACCATGCGATGTAGGAGGAAACGGGAATACCTGCGGAAACCCAGACGATCACAGGGAGACGGTGCGATGTGGGCGGAAATGGGAACACCTGAGGAAACCCAGACAATGACAGGGAAAGCGGTGCGAAGAGGGAGGAAACAAGAACCATCACCGGGAGAAGGTGCAATGTGGGAGGAAACAGGAACACCTGAGAGAAACCCAGATGATCAGCGGGAGACCGTGCAATATGGGATGAAACGGGAATACCTGCGGAAACCCAGACGATCACAGGGAGACGGTGAGAAATGGGAGGAAATGGGAACACCTGAGGAAACCCAGACGATCACCGGCATACGGTGCGATGTGGGAGGAAACAGTATCACCCGGGGGAAATCCAGATGATCAAAAGGAGACGTTGCGATGTGGGAGGAAACTGGCACAGCTGAGAGAAACACAGACAATCAACTGCAGAATGTGCGAAGTGGGAAGAAATGGGAACACCTGAGAGAATCCCAGACGATCACCGGGAGACGGTGAGAAATGGGAGGAAATGGGAACACCTGAGGAAACCCAGTCGATCACTGCGATACGGTGAGAAGTTGGAGGAAATGGGAAAAACTGAGAGAAAACCAGACGATCAACGGGAGAAGGTGCGAAGTGGGAGGAAATGGGAATGCCTGAGGAAACCCAGACGATCACCTGGAGACGGTGCGAAGTGGGAGGAAACGGGAAGAGAAATCCCGCGATCACCGGCAGACAGAGTGATGAGGTAGGAAATGTTAAGACACAGGGAATGATGAACGGTGCGATGTGGGCGGAAATGGGAATACCTGCAGAAACAGAGACGATGACAGGGAAAGCGGTGTGAAGAGGGAGGAAACAGGAACACCTGAGGAAACACAGACGATCAACTGGAGACGGTGCGATGTGGGAGGAAACGAGCACAGCTGATAAAAGCACAGACACTCAACGGGAGAAGGTGCGAAGTGGAGGAAATGGGAAGACATGTGAGAAACCCAGACGATGATAGGGAAAGCCATGTGATGTGGGATAAAACGGGAACACATGTAAGAAACCAGAAGATCAATTGGAGATGGTGCGATGTGGGAGGAAACGGGAACACCTGAGGGAAACCCAGACGATCAGGGGGAGACGGTGCGAAGTGGGAGGAAACTGGAACACCTGAGGAAAACCCAGACGATCACCGGGAGACTGTGCGAAGTGCAAGGAAACGGGAACACCTGAGGGAAACCCAGACGATCATCAGGAGAAAGTGCGATGTTGGAGGAAACGGGAACAGCTGACAAAAACCCAGACAATCACCGGGCGACGTTGCGACGTGGGAGGAAACTGGATCACCTGAGGAAACTCTGACCATCAACAGCAGACGGTGCGATGTGGGAGGATACGAGATCACCTGAGATAAACCCGGATGATCAGCGGGAGACGGTGTGAAGTGGTAGGAAACGGGATCACCTGGGGGAAACAAGAAGATCAATTGGCGACATTGCGAAATGGGAGGAAACTGGATCACCTGAGAGAAACCCATACGATCACCAGGAGATGGTGTGATGTGGGAGGAAACGTGAAAACCTGAGGAAACCCAGACGATCACCGTGAGACGGTGCGATGTGGGAGGAAATGGGAACACCTGAGGGAAACACAGACGATCACCGGGAGATGGTGCGATGAGGGAGGAAACGGGATCACCTGAGAGAAACCCAGATGCTCACCGGGAGACGGTGAGAAGTGGGAGGAAACGGGAATACCTGCGGAAAACCAGACGATCACAGGGAGAGGGTGCGATGTGGGAGGAAACGACCAAGACTGACCAAAGCACAGACTCTCAACGGGAGAAGGGGCGAAGTGGAGGAAATGGGAACACCTGTGAGAAACCCAGACAATGACAGGGAAAGCGGTGCGATGTGGGATAAAATGGGAACACCTGTGGGAAACCAGAAGATCAATTGGAGATGGTGCGATGTGGGAGGAAACGGGAACACCTGAGGAAACCCATACGATCATCGGGAGACGGTGCGATGTTGAAGGAAACGGGAACAGCTGACAAAAACCCAGACAATCACCGGGAGATGGTGCAATGTGGGAGGAAATGGGAACACCTGAGGAAACCCATACGATCATCGGGAGACGGTGCGATGTGGGAGGAAACGGGAGCAACTGAGAGAAACCCAGAAGATCACTGGGAGACGGTGCGAAGCGGGAGGAAATGGGAACACCTGAGGGAAAACCAGACGATGAAAGGGAAAGCGGTGCGATACGGGAGGAAATGGGAACACCCTGGGGAAACCAGATGATCAATGGGAGACGGTGCGATGTGGGGGGATACGGGAGTACCTGAGAGAAAAACAGACAATCAACGGAAGACGATGCGAACTGGGAGGAAATGGGATCACCTGAGATAAACCCGGACGATCACAGGGAGATGCCGCAATGTGGGAGGAAACTGGAACACCTGTGGAAATCCAGATGATAAGCAGGAGACGGTGCAATGTGGGGGGAAACGGGATCACCTGTGGAAACCCAGAAGATCAAGGGGAGACGGTGTGAAGTGGGAGGAAACAGGAACACCTGAGAGAATCACAGACGATCACCTAGAGATGGTGCGATGTGGGAGGAAATGGGAACACCCTGGGGAAACCAGATGATCAATGGGAGACGGTGCGATGTGGGGGGATACGGGAACACCTGAGAGAAATCCAGACGATCACATGGAGATGTTGCGATGTGGGAGGAAACGGGTATACCTGAGAGAAAAAGAGACGATCATCGGGAGACAGTGCGATGTTGGAGGAAACGGGAACAGCTGATGAAACCCAGAAGATCACAGGCAGACGGTGCAATGTGGGAGGAAACAGGAACACCAGAGGAAACCCTGACGATAACCTGGAGACGGTGCAATGTGGGAGGACAGGGGAGTACCTGAGGAAACGCAGACCTATCAATGGGAGACGGTGCGTAGTGGGAGGAAACTCAAACACCTAAGGAAACACAGACGATCACCGGGAGATGATGCGATGTTGCAGGAAACGGGATCATCTGAGGAAACACAGACGATCACCGGGAGACGGTGCGATGTGGGAGGAAATGGGAACACCAGAGGAAACCCTGACGATAACCTGGAGACGGTGCAATATGGGAGGAAACAGGAACACCAGCGTAAACACAGACGATGACAGGGAAAGTGCTGCAATGTGGGAGGAAACGGGAACACCTGAGAGAAACCCAGAAGATCACTGGGAGATGGTGCGAAGTGGGAGGAAATGGGAACACCTGAGGGAAAACCAGACGATGAAAGGGAAAGCGGTACGATATGGGAGGAAATGGGAACACCCTGGGGAAACCAGACAATCACCGGGAGACGGTGCGATGTGGGAGGAAACGGGAACAGCTGATGAAACCCAGAAGATCACAGGCAGACGGTGCAATGTGGGAGGAAACAGGAACACCAGAGGAAACCCTGACGATAACCTGGAGACGGTGCAATGTGGGAGGACAGGGGAGTACCTGAGGAAACGCAGACCTATCAATGGGAGACGGTGCGTAGTGGGAGGAAACTCAAACACCTAAGGAAACACAGACGATCACCGGGAGATGATGCGATGTTGCAGGAAACGGGATCATCTGAGGAAACACAGACGATGACAAGGAAAGCGTTGCAATGTGGGAGGAAATGGGAACTCAAGGGGGAAACCCAGACAATCAGCGGGAGACAGTGCGATCTGGGAGGAAATGTGAACACCTGAGGAATCCGGGAAATCACCGGGCGACGTTGTGCCGTTGGAGGCAACTGGATCACGTGAGAGAAACCCAGACGATCAATGGGAGACGCTGCGATGTGGGAGGAAACGGGAATACTTGAGGAAACCCAAAAGATCATCGGGAGACGGTGCGAAGTGCGAGGAAACTGGAACACCTAAGGAAACACAGACGATCACTGGGAGACCGTGTGATGTGGGAGGAAACGAGATCACCTGAGGAAACTCAGACGATCAACAGGAGACGGTGAGATGTGGGCGGAAACAGGATCACCTGGGGGAAACAAGAAGATCAATTGGAGACAGTGCGATCTGGGAGGAAACGTGAACACCTGAGGAATCCGGGAAAATCACCGGGCGACGTTGTGACGTCGGAGGAAACTGAATCACCTGATAGAAACTCAGACGATCAACGGGAGACAGTGCGATGTGGGAGGAAACCGGAACAGCTGAGTAAACCCAGACGATCACGGGGAGACGGTGCGATGTGATAGGAAGCGAGAACACCCAAGGAATCCGTGGGGAAACACAGACGTTCACGTTGAGATGGTGCGAAGTGGGAGGAAATGGGAACACCTGCGGAAAATCAGATGATCACAGGGAGAGGGTGCGATGTTGGAGGACACGGGAACACCTGTGGAAACCCAGACGATCACCGGCAGACGGTGCGATGTGGGAGGAATTGGGAACACCTGCGGAAAAACAGACGATGACAGGGAAAGCGCTGCAATGTGGGAGGAAACGGGAACACCTGAGAGAAACCCAGATGATTACCGGCAGACGGTGCGATAAGGGAGGAAACGGTAACACCCGGGGGAAATCCAGATGATCAACGGGAGACAGTGCGAGGTGGGAGGAAACGGGAACACCTGTGGAAACCCGGACGATCACAAGGAGACAGTGCAATGATGGCGTAAACGGCAACACCTGAGGAAACAGAGACGATGACAGGGAAAGCGGTGCAATGTGGGAGGAAACAGGAACAACTGAGAGAAACCCAGACGATCACCTGGAGACGGTGCGATGAGGGAGGAAATGGTAACACCCGGGGGAAATCCAGACGATCAACGGAAGACGGTGCGATGTGGGCGGAAACGGGAGCAGCTGAGGAAACCCAGACGATCACCAGGAGACAGTTCGATCTGGTAGGAATCGGGAAAACCAGAGGAAACACAGACGATCACCAGGAGACAGTGCGATCTGGGAAGAATGGGGAAAACCAGAGGAAACACAGACGATCACCGACATACGGTGCGATGTGGGAGGAAACAGTATCACCCGGGGGAAATCCAGATGATCAAAAGGAGACGTTGCGATGTGGGAGGAAACTGGCACAGCTGAGAGAAACACAGACAATCAACTGCAGAATGTGCGAAGTGGGAAGAAATGGGAACACCTGAGAGAATCCCAGACGATCACCGGGAGACGGTGAGAAATGGGAGGAAATGGGAACACCTGTGAGAACCCCAGACAATGACAGGTAAAGCGGTGCGATGTTGGAGGAAATGAGAACACCCGGGGGAAACCAGACGATCAATTGGAGACGGTGCGATGTGGGAGGGAACCGGAACACCTGAGAGAATCCCAGATGATCACCGGGAGACGGGGAGAAATGGGAGGAAATGGGAACACCTGAGGAAACCCAGACGATCACTGCGATACGGTGAGAAGTTGGACGAAATGGGAACAACTGAAAGAAACCCTGACTATAACCGGGAGGCAGTGCGAAGTGCAATGAAGTGGGAACACCTGAGAGAAACCCAGATGATCACCGGGAGACGGTGCGATGTGGGAGGAAACGGGAACACCTGAGAGAAACCCAGATGATCACCGGGAGTCGGTGCGAAGTGGGAGGAAATGGGAACACCTGAGAACAATCCCGCGATCACCGGCAGACAGAGTGATGAGGTAGGAAATGTTAAAACACAGGGGAAATCCAGACGATCAACGAGAGGTGGTGCGAAGTGGGTGGAAACGGCAGTAGCTGAGGAAATCCAGATTATCACCAGGATACAGTGCGATCTGGGAGGAAACGGGCAAAACCTGAGGAAAACCCAGACGATCACTGGGAGATGGTGCGAAGTGGAAGCAAATGAGAATACCTTCGGAAACCCGGATGATGAACGGGAGACCATGTGATGTAGGAGGAAACGGGAATACCTGCGGAAACCCAGACGATCACAGGGAGACGGTGCGACGTGGGCGGAAATGGGAACACCTGAGGAAACCCAGACAATGACAGGGAAAGCGGTGCGAAGAGGGAGGAAACAGGAACCATCACCGGGAGAAGGTGCAATGTGGGAGGAAACAGGAACACCTGAGAGAAACCCAGATGATCACCGGGAGACGGTGCAATATGGGAGGAAACGGGAATACCTGCGGAAACCCAGACGATCACAGGGAGACGGTGAGAAATGGGAGGAAATGGGAACACCTGAGGAAACCCAGACGATCACCGGCATACGGTGCGATGTGGGAGGAAACAGTATCACCCGGGGGAAATCCAGATGATCAAAAGGAGACGTTGCGATGTGGGAGGAAACTGGCACAGCTGAGAGAAACACAGACAATCAACTGCAGAATGTGCGAAGTGGGAAGAAATGGGAACACCTGAGAGAATCCCAGACGATCACCGGGAGACGGTGAGAAATGGGAGGAAATGGGAACACCTGAGGAAACCCAGACGATCACTGCGATACGGTGAGAAGTTGGAGGAAATGGGAAAAACTGAGAGAAACCCAGACTATTACCAGGAGACGGTGTGAAGTGGAAGGAAACGGGATCACCTGAGGAAACCCAGACAATCAACGAGAGACGTTGCGATGTGGGAGGAAACGGGAACAGCTGAGAGAAACGCCGACGATCACCTGGAGTCGGTGTGTTGTGGGAGGAAATGGGAACACCTGTGAGAAACCCAGACGATGACAGGGAAAGTGGTGCGATGTTGGAGGAAATGTGAACACCTGGCGGAAACCAGACGATCAATTGGAGATGGTGCGATGTGGGCGGAAGTGGGAACACCTGAGAGAAAACCAGATGATCACCAGGCGACAGTGCGATGTGGGAGGAAACGGGAACACCTCAGGAAACACAGACGATCACCGGGAGACGGTGAGAAGTTGGAGGAAATGGGAACAACTGAGAGAAACCCTGACTATAACCGGGAGACAGTGCGAAGTGCAATGAAATGGGAACACCTGTGAGAAACCCAGTCGATCAACGGGAGACGGTGCGATGTGGAAGGAAATGGGAACACCTGAGAGAAACCCAGACGATCACCTGGAGACGGTGCGAAGTGGGAGGAAACGGGAAGAGAAATCCCGCGATCACCGGCAGACAGAGTGATGAGGTAGGAAATGTTAAGACACAGGGGAAATCCAGACGATCAACGAGAGATGGTGCGAAGTGGGTGGAAACGGCAGTAGCTGAGGAAATCCAGATTATCACCAGGATACAGTGCGATCTGGGAGGAAACGGGCAAAACCTGAGGAAAACCCAGACGATCACTGGGAGATGGTGCGAAGTGGAAGCAAACGAGAATACCTTCGGAAACCCGGATGATGAACGGGAGACCATGCGATGTAGGAGGAAACGGGAATACCTGCGGAAACCCAGACGATCACAGGGAGACGGTGCGATGTGGGCGGAAATGGGAACACCTGAGGAAACCCAGACAATGACAGGGAAAGCGGTGCGAAGAGGGAGGAAACAAGAACCATCACCGGGAGAAGGTGCAATGTGGGAGGAAACAGGAACACCTGAGAGAAACCCAGATGATCAGCGGGAGACCGTGCAATATGGGATGAAACGGGAATACCTGCGGAAACCCAGACGATCACAGGGAGACGGTGAGAAATGGGAGGAAATGGGAACACCTGAGGAAACCCAGACGATCACCGGCATACGGTGCGATGTGGGAGGAAACAGTATCACCCGGGGGAAATCCAGATGATCAAAAGGAGACGTTGCGATGTGGGAGGAAACTGGCACAGCTGAGAGAAACACAGACAATCAACTGCAGAATGTGCGAAGTGGGAAGAAATGGGAACACCTGAGAGAATCCCAGACGATCACCGGGAGACGGTGAGAAATGGGAGGAAATGGGAACACCTGAGGAAACCCAGTCGATCACTGCGATACGGTGAGAAGTTGGAGGAAATGGGAAAAACTGAGAGAAAACCAGACGATCAACGGGAGAAGGTGCGAAGTGGGAGGAAATGGGAATGCCTGAGGAAACCCAGACGATCACCTGGAGACGGTGCGAAGTGGGAGGAAACGGGAAGAGAAATCCCGCGATCACCGGCAGACAGAGTGATGAGGTAGGAAATGTTAAGACACAGGGAATGATGAACGGTGCGATGTGGGCGGAAATGGGAATACCTGCAGAAACAGAGACGATGACAGGGAAAGCGGTGTGAAGAGGGAGGAAACAGGAACACCTGAGGAAACACAGACGATCAACTGGAGACGGTGCGATGTGGGAGGAAACGAGCACAGCTGATAAAAGCACAGACACTCAACGGGAGAAGGTGCGAAGTGGAGGAAATGGGAAGACATGTGAGAAACCCAGACGATGATAGGGAAAGCCATGTGATGTGGGATAAAACGGGAACACATGTAAGAAACCAGAAGATCAATTGGAGATGGTGCGATGTGGGAGGAAACGGGAACACCTGAGGGAAACCCAGACGATCAGGGGGAGACGGTGCGAAGTGGGAGGAAACTGGAACACCTGAGGAAAACCCAGACGATCACCGGGAGACTGTGCGAAGTGCAAGGAAACGGGAACACCTGAGGGAAACCCAGACGATCATCAGGAGAAAGTGCGATGTTGGAGGAAACGGGAACAGCTGACAAAAACCCAGACAATCACCGGGCGACGTTGCGACGTGGGAGGAAACTGGATCACCTGAGGAAACTCTGACCATCAACAGCAGACGGTGCGATGTGGGAGGATACGAGATCACCTGAGATAAACCCGGATGATCAGCGGGAGACGGTGTGAAGTGGTAGGAAACGGGATCACCTGGGGGAAACAAGAAGATCAATTGGCGACATTGCGAAATGGGAGGAAACTGGATCACCTGAGAGAAACCCATACGATCACCAGGAGATGGTGTGATGTGGGAGGAAACGTGAAAACCTGAGGAAACCCAGACGATCACCGTGAGACGGTGCGATGTGGGAGGAAATGGGAACACCTGAGGGAAACACAGACGATCACCGGGAGATGGTGCGATGAGGGAGGAAACGGGATCACCTGAGAGAAACCCAGATGCTCACCGGGAGACGGTGAGAAGTGGGAGGAAACGGGAATACCTGCGGAAAACCAGACGATCACAGGGAGAGGGTGCGATGTGGGAGGAAACGACCAAGACTGACCAAAGCACAGACTCTCAACGGGAGAAGGGGCGAAGTGGAGGAAATGGGAACACCTGTGAGAAACCCAGACAATGACAGGGAAAGCGGTGCGATGTGGGATAAAATGGGAACACCTGTGGGAAACCAGAAGATCAATTGGAGATGGTGCGATGTGGGAGGAAACGGGAACACCTGAGGAAACCCATACGATCATCGGGAGACGGTGCGATGTTGAAGGAAACGGGAACAGCTGACAAAAACCCAGACAATCACCGGGAGATGGTGCAATGTGGGAGGAAATGGGAACACCTGAGGAAACCCATACGATCATCGGGAGACGGTGCGATGTGGGAGGAAACGGGAGCAACTGAGAGAAACCCAGAAGATCACTGGGAGACGGTGCGAAGCGGGAGGAAATGGGAACACCTGAGGGAAAACCAGACGATGAAAGGGAAAGCGGTGCGATACGGGAGGAAATGGGAACACCCTGGGGAAACCAGATGATCAATGGGAGACGGTGCGATGTGGGGGGATACGGGAGTACCTGAGAGAAAAACAGACAATCAACGGAAGACGATGCGAACTGGGAGGAAATGGGATCACCTGAGATAAACCCGGACGATCACAGGGAGATGCCGCAATGTGGGAGGAAACTGGAACACCTGTGGAAATCCAGATGATAAGCAGGAGACGGTGCAATGTGGGGGGAAACGGGATCACCTGTGGAAACCCAGAAGATCAAGGGGAGACGGTGTGAAGTGGGAGGAAACAGGAACACCTGAGAGAATCACAGACGATCACCTAGAGATGGTGCGATGTGGGAGGAAATGGGAACACCCTGGGGAAACCAGATGATCAATGGGAGACGGTGCGATGTGGGGGGATACGGGAACACCTGAGAGAAATCCAGACGATCACATGGAGATGTTGCGATGTGGGAGGAAACGGGTATACCTGAGAGAAAAAGAGACGATCATCGGGAGACAGTGCGATGTTGGAGGAAACGGGAACAGCTGATGAAACCCAGAAGATCACAGGCAGACGGTGCAATGTGGGAGGAAACAGGAACACCAGAGGAAACCCTGACGATAACCTGGAGACGGTGCAATGTGGGAGGACAGGGGAGTACCTGAGGAAACGCAGACCTATCAATGGGAGACGGTGCGTAGTGGGAGGAAACTCAAACACCTAAGGAAACACAGACGATCACCGGGAGATGATGCGATGTTGCAGGAAACGGGATCATCTGAGGAAACACAGACGATCACCGGGAGACGGTGCGATGTGGGAGGAAATGGGAACACCAGAGGAAACCCTGACGATAACCTGGAGACGGTGCAATATGGGAGGAAACAGGAACACCAGCGTAAACACAGACGATGACAGGGAAAGTGCTGCAATGTGGGAGGAAACGGGAACACCTGAGAGAAACCCAGAAGATCACTGGGAGATGGTGCGAAGTGGGAGGAAATGGGAACACCTGAGGGAAAACCAGACGATGAAAGGGAAAGCGGTACGATATGGGAGGAAATGGGAACACCCTGGGGAAACCAGACAATCACCGGGAGACGGTGCGATGTGGGAGGAAACGGGAACAGCTGATGAAACCCAGAAGATCACAGGCAGACGGTGCAATGTGGGAGGAAACAGGAACACCAGAGGAAACCCTGACGATAACCTGGAGACGGTGCAATGTGGGAGGACAGGGGAGTACCTGAGGAAACGCAGACCTATCAATGGGAGACGGTGCGTAGTGGGAGGAAACTCAAACACCTAAGGAAACACAGACGATCACCGGGAGATGATGCGATGTTGCAGGAAACGGGATCATCTGAGGAAACACAGACGATGACAAGGAAAGCGTTGCAATGTGGGAGGAAATGGGAACTCAAGGGGGAAACCCAGACAATCAGCGGGAGACAGTGCGATCTGGGAGGAAATGTGAACACCTGAGGAATCCGGGAAATCACCGGGCGACGTTGTGCCGTTGGAGGCAACTGGATCACGTGAGAGAAACCCAGACGATCAATGGGAGACGCTGCGATGTGGGAGGAAACGGGAATACTTGAGGAAACCCAAAAGATCATCGGGAGACGGTGCGAAGTGCGAGGAAACTGGAACACCTAAGGAAACACAGACGATCACTGGGAGACCGTGTGATGTGGGAGGAAACGAGATCACCTGAGGAAACTCAGACGATCAACAGGAGACGGTGAGATGTGGGCGGAAACAGGATCACCTGGGGGAAACAAGAAGATCAATTGGAGACAGTGCGATCTGGGAGGAAATGTGAACACCTGAGGAATCCGGGAAATCACCGGGCGACGTTGTGCCGTTGGAGGCAACTGGATCACGTGAGAGAAACCCAGACGATCAACGGGAGACGCTGCGATGTGGGAGGAAACGGGAATACTTGAGGAAACCCAAAAGATCATCGGGAGACGGTGCAAAGTGCGAGGAAACTGGAACACCTAAGGAAACACAGACGATCACTGGGAGACCGTGTGATGTGGGAGGAAACAGGAACACCTGAGAGAATCACAGACGATCACCTAGAGATGGTGCGATGTGGGAGGAAATGGGAACACCCTGGGGAAACCAGATGATCAATGGGAGACGGTGCGATGTGGGGGGATACGGGAACACCTGAGAGAAATCCAGACGATCACATGGAGATGTTGCGATGTGGGAGGAAACGGGTATACCTGAGAGAAAAAGAGACGATCATCGGGAGACAGTGCGATGTTGGAGGAAACGGGAACAGCTGATGAAACCCAGAAGATCACAGGCAGACGGTGCAATGTGGGAGGAAACAGGAACACCAGAGGAAACCCTGACGATAACCTGGAGACGGTGCAATGTGGGAGGACAGGGGAGTACCTGAGGAAACGCAGACCTATCAATGGGAGACGGTGCGTAGTGGGAGGAAACTCAAACACCTAAGGAAACACAGACGATCACCGGGAGATGATGCGATGTTGCAGGAAACGGGATCATCTGAGGAAACACAGACGATCACCGGGAGACGGTGCGATGTGGGAGGAAATGGGAACACCAGAGGAAACCCTGACGATAACCTGGAGACGGTGCAATATGGGAGGAAACAGGAACACCAGCGTAAACACAGACGATGACAGGGAAAGTGCTGCAATGTGGGAGGAAACGGGAACACCTGAGAGAAACCCAGAAGATCACTGGGAGATGGTGCGAAGTGGGAGGAAATGGGAACACCTGAGGGAAAACCAGACAATGAAAGGGAAAGCGGTACGATATGGGAGGAAATGGGAACACCCTGGGGAAACCAGACAATCACCGGGAGACGGTGCGATGTGGGAGGAAACGGGAACAGCTGATGAAACCCAGAAGATCACAGGCAGACGGTGCAATGTGGGAGGAAACAGGAACACCAGAGGAAACCCTGACGATAACCTGGAGACGGTGCAATGTGGGAGGACAGGGGAGTACCTGAGGAAACGCAGACCTATCAATGGGAGACGGTGCATAGTGGGAGGAAACTCAAACACCTAAGGAAACACAGACGATCACCGGGAGATGATGCGATGTTGCAGGAAACGGGATCATCTGAGGAAACACAGACGATGACAAGGAAAGCGTTGCAATGTGGGAGGAAATGGGAACTCAAGGGGGAAACCCAGACAATCAGCGGGAGACAGTGCGATCTGGGAGGAAATGTGAACACCTGAGGAATCCGGGAAATCACCGGGCGACGTTGTGCCGTTGGAGGCAACTGGATCACGTGAGAGAAACCCAGACGATCAACGGGAGACGCTGCGATGTGGGAGGAAACGGGAATACTTGAGGAAACCCAAAAGATCATCGGGAGACGGTGCAAAGTGCGAGGAAACTGGAACACCTAAGGAAACACAGACGATCACTGGGAGACCGTGTGATGTGGGAGGAAACGAGATCACCTGAGGAAACTCAGACGATCAACAGGAGACGGTGAGATGTGGGCGGAAACAGGATCACCTGGGGGAAACAAGAAGATCAATTGGAGACAGTGCGATCTGGGAGGAAACGTGAACACTTGAGGAGTCCGGGAAAATCACCGGGCGACGTTGTGACGTCGGAGGAAACTGAATCACCTGATAGAAACTCAGACGATCAACGGGAGACAGTGCGATGTGGGAGGAAACCGGAACAGCTGAGTAAACCCAGACGATCACGGGGAGACGGTGCGATGTGATAGGAAGCGAGAACACCCGAGGAATCTGTGGGGAAACACAGACGTTCACGTTGAGACGGTGCGAAGTTGGAGGAATTGGGAACACCTGCGGAAAATCAGATGATCACAGGGAGAGGGTGCGATGTTGGAGGAAACGGGATCACCTGAGGAAACACAGACGATCACCAGGAGACGGTGCGATGTGGGAGGAAACGGGAACACCTGAGAGAAACCCGGACGAATAGCGGGAGACGGTGCGATGTGGGAGGAAAAGGGCACAGCTGATAAAAGCACAGACACTCAACGGGAGAAGGTGCGAAGTGGAGGAAATGGGAAGACATGTGAGAAACCCAGACGATGATAGGGAAAGCCATGTGATATGGGATAAAACGGGAACACATGTAAGAAACCAGAAGATCAATTGGAGATGGTGCGATGTGGGAGGAAACGGGAATACCTGAGGAAACCCATACGATCACCGGGATACAGTGCGATCTGGGAGGAAATGTGAACACCTGAGGAATCCGGGAAAATCACCAGGCAACGATGCAACATTGGAGGCAACTGGATCACCTGAGAGAAACCCAGACGATCAACGGGAGACAGTGCGATGTGGGAGGATACGAGATCACCTGAGATAAATCCGGACGATCACCGGGAGAAAGTGCGATGTGGAAGGAAATGGGAACACATGTGAGAAACCCAGAAGATGAAATGGAAAGCGGTGCGATGTGGGTGGAAATGGGAACACCTGTGGGAAACCCATACAATCATCGGGAGAATGTGTGATGTGGAGGAAACGGGAACACCAGTGGGAAACCCAGACGACCACCGGGAGACGCAGCGATGTGGGAGGAAACGGGATCACCTGTCAAATCACGACGATAACCTGGATACGGAGCGATGTGAGAGGAAACGGGAACACCTGAGGAAAGGCAGACAATCACTGGCAGACGGTGCAAAGTGGGAGGAAACAGGAACACCTGAGGAAACCCAGACGATTACTGGGAGATGGTGCAATGTTGGATTTTGACAGGACCACCTGAAGAAACCCAGACGATCACCGGAAGACAGTGCGATGTGGGAGGAAACGGGAACACCTGAGATAATCAGAGACGATCCCTGAGAGACAGTGCGATGTGGGAGGAAATGGTAACACCCGGGGGAAACCCAGACGATCAGCGGGAGACGGTGCGATCTGGAAGGAAACGTGAAAACCTGAGGAATCCAGGACGATCACCGGGCGACGTTGCAACGTGGGAGGAAACTGGAGCACCTGAGAGAAACCCAGACGATCAATGGCAGAAGGTGCGAAGTGGGAGGAACTGGGAATGCCTGAGGAAACCCAGACGATCACCGGGAGACGGTGCGAAGTGGGAGGAAACGAGAACACCTGAGGAAACACAGACGATCAACAGGAGACGGTGCGATGTGGGAGGAAACGGGAACACCTGAGAGAAACCCAGACGATCACCGGAAGACAGTGCAATGTGTGAGGAAACGGGAACACCCGGGGGAAATCCAGACGATCAATGGGAGACAGTGCGATGTGGGAGGAAACGGGAACACCTGAGAGAAAGCCAGACGTTCAATGGGAGAAGGTGCAAAGTGGGAGGAAATGGGTACACCTGAGGAAACCCAGACGATTACCGGGAGATGGTGCAATGTTGGATTTTGACAGGGCCACCTGAAGAAACCCAGACGATCACCAGAAGACAGTGCAATGTGTGAGGAAACGGGAACACCCGGGGGAAATCCAGACGATCAACGGGAGACAGTGCGATGTG
This sequence comes from Hypanus sabinus, assembly GCF_030144855.1. Taxonomy (NCBI): domain Eukaryota; kingdom Metazoa; phylum Chordata; class Chondrichthyes; order Myliobatiformes; family Dasyatidae; genus Hypanus; species Hypanus sabinus. Next base: position 6,834,888 of record NC_082713.1, read on the forward strand.
GGAGGAAACGGGAACACCCAGGTGAAATCCAGACAATCACATTGAGACGCTGCGATGTGGGAGGAAACGGGAACACCTGAGGAAACCAAGACAATCACTGGGAGACGGTGCGATGTGGGAGGACACGCAAAATCCTGAGGACACTAAGACGAACACCGGGAGACGGTTCGACGTTGCATGAAACGGGTTCACCTGAGGAAACACAGACGATCACCGGGTGACGGTGCGATGTGGGAGGAAACGAGATCACCTGCGAGAAACCCGGACGATCAGCGGGAGACGGTGCGAAGTGGGAGAAAACGGGAACTCCTGAGGAAACCCAGACGATCACCGGGAGATGGTGCGATGTTGCAGGAAAAGGGATCACCTGACGAAACACAGACGATCACCGGGAGACGGTGCGATGTGGGAGGAAACAAGATTACCTGAGGAAACTCAGACGATCAACAGGAGACGGTGCAATCTGGGAGGAAACGTGAACACCTGAGGAATCCGGAACGATCACTGTGCGACTTTGCAACGTGATAGGAAACTGGATCACCTGAGAGAAAGCCAGACGTTCAATGGGAGAAGGTGCGAAGTGGGAGGAAATGGGAATACCTGAGGAAACCCAGACGATCACCGGGAGATGGTGCAATGTTGGATTTAACAGGACCACCTGAGGAAACCCAGACGATCACCTGGAGACGGTGCAATGTGGGACGACACTGGAACTCCTGAAGAAACCCAGACGATCACCGGGAGACGGTGCGAAGTGCGAGTTAATGGGAATACCTGAGGAAACCCAGACGATCACCGGGAGACGGTGCGAAGCGGAGGAAATGGGATCACCTGGGGGAAACAAGAATATCAATTGCAGGCGGTGCGATGTGGGAGGAAACGGGAAAATATGAGAGAATCAAAGACGATCTCTGGGAGACGGTGCGATGTGGGAGGAAATGGTAACACCCGGGGGAAACCCAGACGATGACAATGAAAGCGGTGCAATGTTGGAGGAAATGGGAACACCCAGGGGAAACCCAGACGATCAGCGGGAGTTGGCGCGATCTGGGAGGAAACGTGAAAACCTGAGGAATCAGGGACGATCACCGGGCGACGTTGCAACATGGGAGGAAACTGGATCACCTGAGAGAAACCCAGACTATCAATGGGAGAAGGTGCGAAGTGGGAGTTAATGGGAATACCTGAGGAAACCCAGACGATCACCGGGAGACGGTGCGAAGTGCGAGTTAATGGGAATACCTGAGGAAACCCAGACGATCACCGGGAGACGGTGCGAAGCGGAGGAAATGGGATCACCTGGGGGAAACAAGAATATCAATTGCAGGCGGTGCGATGTGGGAGGAAACGGGAACACCTGAGGAAACCAAGACAATCACTGGGAGACGGTGCGATGTGGGAGGACACGCAAAATCCTGAGGACACTAAGACGAACACCGGGAGACGGTTCGACGTTGCATGAAACGGGTTCACCTGAGGAAACACAGACGATCACCGGGTGACGGTGCGATGTGGGAGGAAACGAGATCACCTGCGAGAAACCCGGACGATCAGCGGGAGACGGTGCGAAGTGGGAGAAAACGGGAACTCCTGAGGAAACCCAGACGATCACCGGGAGATGGTGCGATGTTGCAGGAAAAGGGATCACCTGACGAAACACAGACGATCACCGGGAGACGGTGCGATGTGGGAGGAAACAAGATTACCTGAGGAAACTCAGACGATCAACAGGAGACGGTGCAATCTGGGAGGAAACGTGAACACCTGAGGAATCCGGAACGATCACTGTGCGACTTTGCAACGTGACAGGAAACTGGATCACCTGAGAGAAAGCCAGACGTTCAATGGGAGAAGGTGCGAAGTGGGAGGAAATGGGAATACCTGAGGAAACCCAGACGATTACCGGGAGATGGTGCAATGTTGGATTTAACAGGACCACCTGAGGAAACCCAGACGATCACCTGGAGACGGTGCAATGTGGGACGACACTGGAACTCCTGAAGAAACCCAGACGATCACCGGGAGACGGTGCGAAGTGCGAGTTAATGGGAATACCTGAGGAAACCCAGACGATTACCGGGAGATGGTGCAATGTTGGATTTAACAGGACCACCTGAGGAAACCCAGACGATCACCTGGAGACGGTGCAATGTGGGATGACACTGGAACTCCTGAAGAAACCCAGACGATCACTGGGAGACGGTGCGATGTGGGAGGAAACGGTAACACCCGGGGGAAACCCAGACGATGACAGTGAAAGCGGTGCAATGTTGGAGGAAATGGGAACACCCAGGGGAAACCCAGACGATCAGCGGGAGTTGGCGCGATCTGGGAGGAAACGTGAAAACCTGAGGAATCAGGGACGATCACCGGGCGACGTTGCAACATGGGAGGAAACTGGATCACCTGAGAGAAACCCAGACTATCAATGGGAGAAGGTGCGAAGTGGGAGTTAATGGGAATACCTGAGGAAACCCAGACGATCACCGGGAGACGGTGCGAAGCGGAGGAAATGGGATCACCTGGGGGAAACAAGAATATCAATTGCAGGCGGTGCGATGTGGGAGGAAACGGGAATAGCTGAGAGAATCAGTGACGATCCCTTGGAGACGGTGCGATGTGGGAGGAAACTGGATCACCTGAGAGAAACCCAGACTATCAATGGGAGAAGGTGCGAAGTGGGAGTTAATGGGAATACCTGAGGAAACCCAGACGATTACCGGGAGATGGTGCAATGTTGGATTTAACAGGACCACCTGAGGAAACCCAGACGATCACCTGGAGACGGTGCAATGTGGGAGGACACGGGAACTCCTGAAGAAACCCAGACGATCACCGGAAGACAGTGCGATGTGTGAGGAAACGGGAACACCCGGGGGAAATCCAGACAATCAACGGGAGACAGTGCGATGTGGGAGGAAACGGGAACACCCAGGTGAAATCCTGACAATCACAGGGAGATGCTGCGATGTGGGAGGAAACGGGAACACCTGAGGAAACTCAGACAATCACCGGGAGACGGTGCGAAGTGCGAGGAAATATGAACACCAGAAGAAAGGCAGACGATCACTGGGAGACGTGTGAAGTGGGAGAAAACGGGAACTCCTGAGGAAACCCAGATCATCAACCGGAGACGGTGCGTTGTGGGTGGAAACGAGAACACCTGAGGAAACTCAGACGATCAACAGGAGACGGTGTGATCTGGGAGGAAACGTGAACACCTGAGGAATCCGGAACGATCACCGTGCGACTTTGCAACATGACAGGAAACTGGATCACCTGAGAGAAAGCCAGACGTTCAATGGGAGAAGGTGCAAAGTGGGAGGAAATGGGAATACCTGAGGAAACCCAGACGATTACCGGGAGACGGTGCGATGTGGGAGGACACCGGAACACCTGACGAAACCCAATCACCGGGAGACGGTGCGATGTGGGAGGAAACCGGAACTCCTGAGGAAACCCAGACGATCACTGGGAGACGGTGCGAAGTGCGAGGAAATATGAACACCTGAAGAAAGTCAGACGATCACTGGGAGACAGTGCGAAGTGGGAGAAAACGGGAACTCCTGAGGAAACCCAGATCATCAACCGGAGACGGTGCGTTGTGGGTGGAAACGGGAACACCTGAGGAAACCCAGACGATCACCAGGAGACGGTGCGATGTGGGAGGAAACGGGAACACCTGAGGAAACCCAGACAATCACCGGGAGACGGTGCAAAGTGGGAGGAAACGGGAACACCTGAGGAAACGCAGATGATCAACGGCAGACGGTGCGATGAGGGAAGAAACAGGAATACCCGGGGGAAATCCAGACGATCAACGGGAGACAGGGCGATCTGGGAGGAAATGGGAAAACCAGAGGAAACTCAGACGATCACCAGGAGACAGTGCGATGAGGGAGGAAACGGGAAACCTGAGAGGAACCTAGATAATCACCGGGAGACAGTGCGAAGTCGGAGGAAACGGCAATACCTGCGGAAAGTCAAACTATCACCGGGAGACGATGCGAAGTGGGAGGAAACAGGAATACCTGCGGAAAGTCAGACGATCAACAGGATACGGTGAGATATTGGTGGAAACAGGAATACCTGCGGAAACCCAGATGATCACAGGGAGGCGGTGCGATGTGGGAGGAAACGGGATCACCTGAGGAAACACAAACGATCACCGGGAGACGGTGCGACGTGCTAGGAAACGGGAACACCTCAGCGAAAACCAGATGATCAACCGGAGACGGTGTGATGTGGGTGGAAACGGGAACTGCTGAGAGAATCAGAGACGATCCCTTGGAGACGGTGCGATGTGGGAGGAAACTGTAACAACCGGGGGAAACCCAGACGATGACAGTGAAAGCGGTGCAATGTGGGAGGAAATGGGAACACCTTGGGGAAACCCAGACGTTCACCGGGAGACGGTGCGATGTGGGAGGAAGCGGAAAATCCTGAGGAAACCCAGACGATTACCGGGAGACGGTGCAATGTGGTTGGAAATGGGAACACCTGAGTGAAACCCAGACGATCACGGGGAGATGGTGCAATGTGGAGGAAGCGGGAACACCTGAGGAAACCCAGACGATCACCGGGAGATGGTGTTATGTGGGAGGAAACAGGAACTCCTGAGGAAACCCAGTCGATCACCGGGAGACGGTGCGAAGTGCGAGGAAATATGAACACCAGAACAAAGGCAGACGATCACCGGGAGACGGTGCGAGGTGGGAGAAAACGGGAACTCCTGAGGAAACCCAGATCATCAAATGGAGACGCTGCAATGTGGGTTGAAACGGGAACACCTGAGAGAATCAGAGACGATCCCTGGGAGACAGTGCGATGTGGGAGGAAACGGTAACACCCGGGGGAAACCCAGACGATGACAGTGAAAGCGGTGCAATGTGGGAGGAAATGGGAACTCCCAAGGGAAACCCAGACGATCAGCGGGAGATGGTGCGATCTGGGAGGAAACGTGAAAACCTGAGGAATCAGGGACGATCACCGGGCGATGTTGCAACGTGGGAGGAAACTGGATCACCTGTGAGAAACCCAGACGATCACCGGGAGACGGTGCGATGAGGGAGGAATTGGGAACACCCGGGGGAAACCCAGACGATCAGCGGGAGACGGTGCAATCTGGGAATAAACGTGAACACCTGAGGAATCCGGAACGATCACCAGGCGACGTTGCAACGTGGGAGGAAACTGGATCACCTGAGAGAATCCCAGACGATCAATGGGAGAAGGTGCGAAGTGGGAGTTAATGGGAATACCTGAGGAAACCCAGACAACTACCGGGATATGGTGCAATGTTGGATTTAACAGGACCACCTGAGAGAAACCCATACGATCACCGGGAGACAGTGCAATATGGAGGAAACGGGAACACCTGAGGAAACCCAGACAATCACCTGCAGATGGTGCGAAGTGCGAGGAAATATGAACACCTGAAGAAAGGCAGACGATCACTGGGAGACGGTGTGAAGTGGGAGAAAACGGGAACTCCTGAGGAAACCCAGACGATCACTGGGAGACGGTGCGATGTGTGAGGAAACGGGAACACCTGAGGAAACGCAGATGATCAAACGGAGACGGTGCGTTGTGGGTTGAAACGGGAACACCTGAGATAATCAGAGACGATCCCTGAGAGACAGTGCGATGTGGGAGGAAACGGTAACACCCGGGGGAAACCCAGACGATCAGCGGGAGACGGTGCGATCTGGAAGGAAACGTGAAAACCTGAGGAATCCAGGACGATCACCGGGCGACGTTGCAACGTGGGAGGAAACTGGAGCACCTGAGAGAAACCCAGACGATCAATGGCAGAAGGTGCGAAGTGGGAGGAACTGGGAATGCCTGAGGAAACCCAGACGATCACCGGGAGACGGTGCGATGAGGGAGGAAACGAGATCACCTGAGGAAACACAGACGATCAACAGGAGACGGTGCGAAGTGGAGGAAACGGGATCACCTGGGGAAAAAAAGAAGATCAATTGGAGACGGTGCGAAGTGGGAGGAACCGGGAACACCTGAGAGAAACCCAGACGATCACCGGGAGATGGTGCGATGTGGGAGGAAATGGTAACACCCGGGGGAAACCCAGACGATGACAGTGAAAGCGGTGCAAAATGGGAGGAAATGGAAACACCCGGGGGAAACCCAGACGATCATAGGGAGACGATGCGATGTGGGAGGAAACGGGAACACCTGAGGAAATACAGACGATCACCGGAAGATGGTGCGATTTTGGAGGAAACTGGTATAACCGGGGGAAATCCAGACGATCAACGGGAGACTGATCGATCTGGGAGGAAACAGGAACACCTGAGGAAACCCAGACGATCACCAGGAGACGGTGCGATGTGGGAGGAAACGGGAACACCTGAGAGAATCCCAAAAGATCACCGGGAGACGGTGAGATGAGGGAGGAAACGGGCACACCCCTGGGAAATCCAGACGATCAACGGGAGACGGTGTGATCTTGCAGGAAACTGGAATACCTGCGGAAACCTGGACGATCAACGGGATACGGTGCAATGTGGGAGGAAGCAGGAACTCCTGAAGAAACCCAGACGATCACCGGGAGACGGTGCGATTTTGGAGGAAACGGTAACATCCAGGGGAAATCCAGACGATCAACGGGAGGCGGATCGATCTGGGAGGAAACGAGAAAACCAGAGGAAACACAGACGATCACCGACATACGGTGCGATGTGGGAGGAAACGGTATCACCCGGGGGAAATCCAGACGATCAAAAGGAGACGTTGCGATGTGGGAGGAAACTGGCACAGCTGAGAGAAACACAGACAATCAACTGCAGAATGTGCGAAGTGGGACGAAATGGGAACATCTGAGAGAATCCCAGACGATCACCGGGAGTCGGTGAGAAATGGGAGGAAATGGGAACACCTGAGGAAACCCAGACGATCACTGCGATACGGTGAGAAGTTGGAGGAAATGGGAAAAACTGAGAGAAAACCAGACGATCAACGGGAGAAGGTGCGAAGTGGGAGGAAATGGGAATGCCTGAGGAAACCCAGACGATCACCTGTAGACGGTGCGATGTGGGAGGAAACGGGATCACCTGAGGAATCCCAGACGATCACCGGGAGACGGTGCGAAGTGCGAGGAAATATGAACACCTGAAGAAAGGCAGACGATCACTGGGAGACGGTGTGAAGTGGGAGAGAACGAGATCACCTGAGGAAACTCAGACGATCACCGGGAGACGGTGCGATGCGTGAGGAAAAGGGATCACCTGGGGGAAACAAACAGATCAATTGGAGACGGTGCGATGTGGGAGGAAATGGGAACACCTGAGAGAAACCCAGACGACCAGCGGGAGACGGTTCGAAGTGGGAGGAAACGAGAACACCTGAGGGAAACAAGAAGATCAATTGGAGACGGTGCTATGTGGGAGGAAACGACATCACCTAAGGAAATCCAGACGATCACCGGGAGATGGTGCGAAGTGGGAGAAAACGGGAACTCCTGAGGAAACCCAGACGGTCAACCGGAGATGGTGTGATGTGGGTGAAAACGGGAACACCCGGGGGAAACCCAGAAGATGACAGTGAAAGCGGTGCAATGTGGGAGGAAAAGGGAACACCCGGGTGAAACCCAGACGTTCACCGGGAGACGGTGGGATGTGAGAGGAAACTGGATCACCTGAGAGAAACCCAAACGATCACCGGGAGACGGTGCGATGAGGGAGGAATTGGGAACACCTGGGGGAAACCCAGACGATCAGCGGGAGACGGTGCGATCTGGGAAGAAACGTGAACACCTGAGGAATCCGGAACGATCACCAGGCGACGTTGCAACGTGGGAGGAAACTGGATCACCTGAGAGAAACCCAGACGATCACCGGGAGACGGTGCGATGTGGAAGGAAACGGTAACACCCGGGGGAAACCCAGACGATGACAGTGAAAGCGGTGCAAAATGGGAGGAAATGGAAACACCCGGGGGAAACCCAGACGATCATAGGGAGATGATGCGATGTGGGAGGAAATGGGAAAACCTGAGGAAATACAGACGATCACCGGAAGACGGTGCGATTTTGGAGGAAACTGGTACAACCGGGGGAAATCCAGACGATCAATGGGAGACTGATCGATCTGGGAGGAAACAGGAACACCTGAGGAAACCCAGACGATCACCAGGAGACGGTGCGATGTGCGAGGAAACGGGAACACCTGAGGAATCCGGAACGATCACCAGGCGACGTTGCAACGTGGGAGGAAACTGGATCACCTGAGAGAATCCCAGACGATCAATGGGAGAAGGTGCGAAGTGGGAGTTAATGGGAATACCTGAGGAAACCCAGACAACTACCGGGATATGGTGCAATGTTGGATTTAACAGGACCACCTGAGAGAAACCCATACGATCACCGGGAGACAGTGCAATATGGAGGAAACGGGAACACCTGAGGAAACCCAGACAATCACCTGCAGATGGTGCGAAGTGCGAGGAAATATGAACACCTGAAGAAAGGCAGACGATCACTGGGAGACGGTGTGAAGTGGGAGAAAACGGGAACTCCTGAGGAAACCCAGACGATCACTGGGAGACGGTGCGATGTGTGAGGAAACGGGAACACCTGAGGAAACGCAGATGATCAAACGGAGACGGTGCGTTGTGGGTTGAAACGGGAACACCTGAGATAATCAGAGACGATCCCTGAGAGACAGTGCGATGTGGGAGGAAACGGTAACACCCGGGGGAAACCCAGACGATCAGCGGGAGACGGTGCGATCTGGAAGGAAACGTGAAAACCTGAGGAATCCAGGACGATCACCGGGCGACGTTGCAACGTGGGAGGAAACTGGAGCACCTGAGAGAAACCCAGACGATCAATGGCAGAAGGTGCGAAGTGGGAGGAACTGGGAATGCCTGAGGAAACCCAGACGATCACCGGGAGACGGTGCGATGAGGGAGGAAACGAGATCACCTGAGGAAACACAGACGATCAACAGGAGACGGTGCGAAGTGGAGGAAACGGGATCACCTGGGGAAAAAAAGAAGATCAATTGGAGACGGTGCGAAGTGGGAGGAACCGGGAACACCTGAGAGAAACCCAGACGATCACCGGGAGATGGTGCGATGTGGGAGGAAATGGTAACACCCGGGGGAAACCCAGACGATGACAGTGAAAGCGGTGCAAAATGGGAGGAAATGGAAACACCCGGGGGAAACCCAGACGATCATAGGGAGACGATGCGATGTGGGAGGAAACGGGAACACCTGAGGAAATACAGACGATCACCGGAAGATGGTGCGATTTTGGAGGAAACTGGTATAACCGGGGGAAATCCAGACGATCAACGGGAGACTGATCGATCTGGGAGGAAACAGGAACACCTGAGGAAACCCAGACGATCACCAGGAGACGGTGCGATGTGGGAGGAAACGGGAACACCTGAGAGAATCCCAAAAGATCACCGGGAGACGGTGAGATGAGGGAGGAAACGGGCACACCCCTGGGAAATCCAGACGATCAACGGGAGACGGTGTGATCTTGCAGGAAACTGGAATACCTGCGGAAACCTGGACGATCAACGGGATACGGTGCAATGTGGGAGGAAGCAGGAACTCCTGAAGAAACCCAGACGATCACCGGGAGACGGTGCGATTTTGGAGGAAACGGTAACATCCAGGGGAAATCCAGACGATCAACGGGAGGCGGATCGATCTGGGAGGAAACGAGAAAACCAGAGGAAACACAGACGATCACCGACATACGGTGCGATGTGGGAGGAAACGGTATCACCCGGGGGAAATCCAGACGATCAAAAGGAGACGTTGCGATGTGGGAGGAAACTGGCACAGCTGAGAGAAACACAGACAATCAACTGCAGAATGTGCGAAGTGGGACGAAATGGGAACATCTGAGAGAATCCCAGACGATCACCGGGAGTCGGTGAGAAATGGGAGGAAATGGGAACACCTGAGGAAACCCAGACGATCACTGCGATACGGTGAGAAGTTGGAGGAAATGGGAAAAACTGAGAGAAAACCAGACGATCAACGGGAGAAGGTGCGAAGTGGGAGGAAATGGGAATGCCTGAGGAAACCCAGACGATCACCTGTAGACGGTGCGATGTGGGAGGAAACGGGATCACCTGAGGAATCCCAGACGATCACCGGGAGACGGTGCGAAGTGCGAGGAAATATGAACACCTGAAGAAAGGCAGACGATCACTGGGAGACGGTGTGAAGTGGGAGAGAACGAGATCACCTGAGGAAACTCAGACGATCACCGGGAGACGGTGCGATGCGTGAGGAAAAGGGATCACCTGGGGGAAACAAACAGATCAATTGGAGACGGTGCGATGTGGGAGGAAATGGGAACACCTGAGAGAAACCCAGACGACCAGCGGGAGACGGTTCGAAGTGGGAGGAAACGAGAACACCTGAGGGAAACAAGAAGATCAATTGGAGACGGTGCTATGTGGGAGGAAACGACATCACCTAAGGAAATCCAGACGATCACCGGGAGATGGTGCGAAGTGGGAGAAAACGGGAACTCCTGAGGAAACCCAGACGGTCAACCGGAGATGGTGTGATGTGGGTGAAAACGGGAACACCCGGGGGAAACCCAGAAGATGACAGTGAAAGCGGTGCAATGTGGGAGGAAAAGGGAACACCCGGGTGAAACCCAGACGTTCACCGGGAGACGGTGGGATGTGAGAGGAAACTGGATCACCTGAGAGAAACCCAAACGATCACCGGGAGACGGTGCGATGAGGGAGGAATTGGGAACACCTGGGGGAAACCCAGACGATCAGCGGGAGACGGTGCGATCTGGGAAGAAACGTGAACACCTGAGGAATCCGGAACGATCACCAGGCGACGTTGCAACGTGGGAGGAAACTGGATCACCTGAGAGAAACCCAGACGATCACCGGGAGACGGTGCGATGTGGAAGGAAACGGTAACACCCGGGGGAAACCCAGACGATGACAGTGAAAGCGGTGCAAAATGGGAGGAAATGGAAACACCCGGGGGAAACCCAGACGATCATAGGGAGATGATGCGATGTGGGAGGAAATGGGAAAACCTGAGGAAATACAGACGATCACCGGAAGACGGTGCGATTTTGGAGGAAACTGGTACAACCGGGGGAAATCCAGACGATCAATGGGAGACTGATCGATCTGGGAGGAAACAGGAACACCTGAGGAAACCCAGACGATCACCAGGAGACGGTGCGATGTGCGAGGAAACGGGAACACCTGAGAGAATCCCAAAAGATCACCGGGAGACGGTGTGATGAGGGAGGAAACGGGCACACCCGTGGGAAATCCAGATGATCAACGGGAGACGGTGTGATCTTGCAGGAAACTGGAATACCTGCGGAAACCTGGACGATCAACGGGATACGGTGCAATGTGGGAGGAAGAAGGAACTCCTGAAGAAACCCAGACGATCACCGGGAGACGGGGCGATGTGGGAGGAATCGGGATCACCTGAGGAACCCAGGCGATAACCTGGAGACAGTGCGATGTGGGAGGAAAAGGGAAAATCTGAGGAAACACAGACGATCAATGGGAAACTGTGCGATGTGGGAGGAAACGGGAATACCTGCGGAAACCCGGACGATCAACAGGAGACGGTGCGATGTGGGCGAAAACGGGATCATCTGAGGAAGCACAAACGATCACAGGGAGTCAATGCGATGTTGGAGGAAATGAAAACACCCGGGGGAAACCAGACGATCAATTGGAGATGGTGCGATGTGGGAGGAAACGGGAACACCTGAGAGATACCCAAATGATCAACGGAAGAGGGTGCGATGTGGGTGGAAACGGGAGCAGCTGAGGAAACGCAGATGATCACCAGGACACGGTGCGATCTGGTAGGAAACAGGAAAACCGAAGGAAAACCCAGACGATCACCGGGAGATGATGCGAAGTGGGAGGAATCGGGATCACCTGAGGAACCCAGGCGATAACCTGGAGACAGTGCAATGTGGGAGAAAATGGGAACACCTGAGGAAACTCAGAGGATCTACGGGAGACGCTGTGATGTGGGAGGAAACGGGAACACCTGGGGGAAATCCAGACGATCAACGAGAGACGGTGCGAATTGGGAGGAAACGGGAATACCTGAGGAAATACAGACGATCATCGGGAGACGATGCCATGTGGGAGGAAACGCGAACAACTGAGAGAAAACCATACGCTCACCGGGAGACGGTGCAATGTGTGAGGAAATGGGCACAGCTGTGAGAAACACAGACAATGACAGGTAAAGTGGTGCGAGGTTGGAGGAAATGAGAACACCCGGGGGAAAACAGACGATCAATGGGAGAAGGTGCGAAGTGGGAGGAAATGGGAACACCTGTGGGAAACCAGACGATCAATTGTAGATGGTGCGATGTGGGAGGAAACGGGAAGATCTGAGGATACAGAGACGATCACCGGGAGACGGTGCGAAGTGGGAGGAAACGGGAACACCTGAGAGAAACCCAGACGATCACCGGGAGACGGTGCGATGTGGGAGGAAACGGGAACACCTGTGAGAACCCCAGACAATGACAGGTAAAGTGGTGCGAGGTTGGAGGAAATGAGAACACCCGGGGGAAAATAGACGATCAATTGGAGATGGTGCGATGTGGGAGGAAACGGGAACACCTGAGAGATACCTAGACGATCACTAGGAGAAGGAGAGAAGTGGGAGGAAATGAGAACACCTGAGGAAACCCAGACGATCACTACGAGACGGTGCCATGTGGGAGAAAACGGGAACACCTGAGGAAACCCTGACGATCACCTGGAGATGGTGCGAAATGGGAGGAAACGGGACAACCAGGGGGAAATCCAGACGATCAACGGGAGACGGTGCGATGTGGAAGGAAACGGGAAAACCTGAGGAAACACATATGATCACCAGGAGACGGTGCATTGTGGGAGGAAACAGGATCACCCGAGAGAATCCCAGACGATCACAGGGAGGGATTGCGATGTGGGAGGAAACGGACACAGCTGAGAGAAACCCAGACGATCAACGGGAGACGGTGCGATGTGGGAGGAAGCCGGAACATCCGAGGAATCCCAGATTATCACCGGGAGACGGGGCAATGTGTGAGGAAACAGGCACAACTGAGAGAAACACAAACAATCACCGGGAGACGGTGCGAAGTTGGAGGAAAGGGGAACACCTGAGTAAACCCAGACAATCACCAGGAGGCGGTGCGATGAGGGAGGAAGCCGGAACACCCGAGGAAACCCAGACGATCAGCGGTTGATGGTTCGATGTGGGAGGAAATGGTAGCAGCTGAGGAAAACCCAGATGATCACCTGGAGATGGCGCGAAGTGGGAGGAAACAGGAACACCAGGGGGAAATCCAGACGAGCAACGGGAGACGGTACGTTGTGGGAGGAATCGGGATCACCTGAGGAACCCAGGCGATAACCTGGAGACGGTGCGATGTGGGAGGTAACCGGAACACCTGAGAGAAACCCAGACGATAAACGGGAGATGCTGCGATGTGGGTGGAAACGGGAGCAGCTGAGGAAACGCAGATGATCACCAGGACACGTTGCGATCTGGTAGGAAACAGGAAAACCTAAGGAAAACCCAGACGATCACCGGGAGATGATGCGATGTGGGAGGAAATGGGAATACCTGCGGAAACCCGGACGATCAACAGGAGACGGTGCGATGTGGGCGAAAACGGGATCATCTGAGGAAACACAAACGATCACAGGGAGTCAATGCGATGTTGGAGGAAATGAGAACACCCGGGGGAAACCAGACGATCAGGGGGTGACGGTGCAATGTGGGAGGAAACGGGATCACCTGAGAGAAAACCAGATGCTCAGCGGCAGACGATGCGATGAGGGAGGAAACGGGAACACCCGGGGGAAATCCACACGATCAATGGGAGATGGTGCGATCTCTGAGGAAACGGGTAAACCAGAGGAAACACAGACGATCAATAGGAAATGGTGCAATGTGGGAGGAATTGGGATCACCTGAGAGAAACCCAGACGATCACCGGAAGACGGTGCGATGTGGAGGACACCAGAACACCGGATGAAACCCAGACGATCACCGGCAGACAGAGTGATGAGGGAGAAAATGGTAACCCACGGGGGAAATTCAGACGATCAACGGGAGACGTTGTGATGTGTGAGGAAACGGGAACAGCAGAGAGAAACCCAGACGATCACCTGGAGATGGTGCGAAGTGGGAGGAAACAGGAACACCTGAGGAAACCCAGACATTCACCGGCAGGCAGAGTGATGAGGGGGGAAATGGTAAAACCCGGGGGAAATCCAGATGATCATCGGGAGACGGAGCGATGTGAGAGTAAACGGGAACCCCTGAGAGAAACCCAGACGACCTCCGGGAGACGGTGCGATGAGGGAGGAAACGGGAAAACCAGAGGAAACACAGACAATCACCAGGAGACGGTGCGATGACGGTGGAAACGGGAATACCTGCGGAATCCCAGACCATCACCGGGAGATGTTGAGATGTGGGAACAAACGGGAACACCTGAGGAATCCCAGATGATAACCAGCAGACGGTGCAATGTGGGAGGAAACGGGAACACCTGAGGAAATCCAGACGATCACCGGGAGACGGTGAGAAGTGGGAGGAAACGGGAACAGCTGACAAAAACCCAGACAATCACCGGGAGATGGTGCAATGTGGGAGGAAACGGGATCACCTGAGAAACACAGATGATAACCAGCAGACGGTGCAATGTGGGAGGAAATGGGAACACCTGAGGAAATCCAGACAATCACCAGGAGACGGTGCGATCTCCGAAGAAACGGGAAAACCAGAGGAAACTCAGACCATCACCGGGAGACAGTGCGATGTGGGAGGAAACGGGCACAGCTGAGAGACACCCAGATGATCACCGAGAGACAGTGCGATTTGGGAGGAAACGGGAACAACTGAGGAAACCCAGACGATCACTGGCAGATGGTGCGAGGAGGGATGAAACGGTAACACGCGGGCGAAATCCAGACGATCAATGGGAGACGGTGCGATGTGGGAGGAAACGGGAGCAGCTGAGGAAACCAAGATGATCACCAGGAGATGGTGCGATCTGGGAGGAAATGGGAAAACATGAGGAAAATCCAGACAATTACCGGGAGACGGTGTGAAGTGGTAGGAAACGGAAATACCTGCGGAATCCCGGACGATCACCGGGAGACAGTGCGATGAAGGATGAAACGGTAACAACCGTGCAAAATCCAGACGATCAATGGCTGACGGTGCGATGTGGGAGGAAACGGGAGCAGCTGAGGAAACCCAGATGATCACCAGGAGACGGTGCGAACTTGGAGGAAACGGGAAAACCAGAGGAAACACAGATGTTCAATATGAGACAGTGTGTTGTGGGAGGAAATGGGAACACCTGTGAGAAACCCAGACGATGACAGGGAAAGCGGTGCGATGTTGGAGGAAATGACAACACCCAGGTGAAACCAGACGATCAATTGGAGATGGTGCGATGTGGGAGGAAACGGGAACACCTGAGGAAACCCAGACGATCACCGGGAGACTGTGCGGTGTGGGAGGAAACGGGAAAACCTGAGGAAACCCAGACGATCACCTGGAGATGGCGCGAAGTGGGAGGAAACAGGAACACCAGGGGGAAATCCAGACGAGCAACGGGAGACGGTACGTTGTGGGAGGAAATGGGAACACCTGAGAGAAACCCAGACAATCACCGGGAGATGGTGCGATGTGGGAGGAAACTGGAACAGCTGAGGAACCCAGAGGATGACCTGGAGATGGTGCGATGTGTGAGGAAACGGGAACACCTGAGAGAAACCCAGGCGATAACCGGGAGGCGGTGCGATGTGGGAGGAAACGGGCACAGCTGACAGAAACCCCGACGATCACCTGGAGACTGTGCGAAGAGGGAGCAAACAGGACCAACTGAGAGAAACCCAGACGATCACCATGATGACGGTGCGTTGTGGGAGGAAATGGGAACACCTGAGAGAACCCCAGATGATCACCGGGAGGCGGTGCGATGTGGCAGGGAACGGGCTCAGCTGAGAGAAACCCAGACGATCACCGGGAGACGGTGCGATGTGGGAGGAAACGGTAACACCGAATGAAACCCAGACGTTCACAGGCAGGCAGAGTGATGAGGGAGGAAATGGTAAAACCCGGGCGAAATCCAGACTATCATCGGGAGACGGAGCGATGTGGGAGGAAACGGGAAAATCTGAGGAAACAGAGACGATCACCGGGAGACGGTGTGATGAGGGAGGAAACGGTAACACCGGATGAAACCCAAACGTTCACAGGCAGGCAGAGTGATGAGGGAGGAAATGCTAAAACCCGGGCGAAATCCAGACTATCATTGGGAGACGGAGCAATGTGGGAGGAAACCGGAACACCTGAGGAAACCCTGACGATCACCGGCAGACAGAGTGATGAGGGAGGAAATGGTAACACCCCGGGGAAATCCAGATGATCAATGGGAGACGGTGTGATGTGGGTGGAAATGGCAAGAACTGTGAGAAACCCAGATGATGACAGGGAAAGCGGTGTGATGTTGGAGGAAATGAGAACACCCAGGGGAAACCAGATGATCAATTGGAGTTGGTACGATGTGGGAGAAAACGGGAATACCTGAGAGAAACCCAATCGATCACCAGGAGATGGTGCGAACTTGGAGGAAATGGGAAAACCAGAGGAAACACAGATGTTCACCAGGAGACGGTGCGTTGTGGGAGGATACCAGAACACCTGCCGAAACACAGACGATGACAGGGAAAAAGGTGCAATGTGGGAGCAAACGGGAACACCTGAGGAAACCCTGACGATAACCAGCAGACAGTGCGAACTTGGAGGAAACGGGAACACCAGAGGAAACACAGATGTTCACCAGGAGACGGTGTGTTGTAGGAGGAAATGGGAAGACCTGTGAGAAACCCAGATGATGACAGGGAAAGCAGTGCATTGTTGGAGGAAATGAGAACACCCAGGGAAACCAGATGATCAATTGGAGTTGGTACGATGTGGGAGGAAACGGGAATACCTGAGAGAAACCCAGGCGATCACCGGGAGATGGTGCGATTTGGGAGGAAGCCGGAACACCCGAGGAAACCGAGACGATCACTGGCAGACGGTGCGATGAGGGATGAAATGGTAACACCCGGGCGAAATCCAAACGATCAACGGGAGACGGTGAGATGTGGGAGGAAACGGGAGCAGCTGAGGAAACCCAGAAGATCACCAGGAGACGGTGCGAACTCGGAGGAAACGGGAAAACCAGAGGAAACACAGATGTTCGCCAGGAGACGGTGTGTTGTGGGAGGAAATGGCAAGACCTGTGAGAAACCCAGACGATGACAGGGAAAGCAGTGCATTGTTGGAGGAAATGAGACCAGGGGAAACCAGACCATCAGTTGGAGATGGTGCGATGTGGGAGGAAACAGGAATACCTGAGGAAACCCAGACGATCACTGGTACACGGTGCGATGTGGGAGGAAACGGGAACACCTGAGAGAAACCCAGACGATCACCGGGAGACGGTTCGATGTGGAGGACACCGGAACACCGGATGAAACCCAGACGATCACTGGCAGACAGAGTGATGAGGGAGAAAATGGTAACCCACGGGGGAAATTCAGACGATCAACGGGAGACGTCGCGATGTGTGAGGAAACGGGAAGAGCTGACAGAAACCCAGACGATCACCTGGAGATGGTGTGAAGTGGGAGGAAACAGGAACACCTGAGGAAATACAGATGATCACCGGGAGATGGTGCGATGTGGGAGGAAACGGGAATACCTGAGGAAATACAGATGATCACCGGGAGACGGTGCGATGTGGGAGAAAACGGGAAAACCAGAGGAAACACAGATGTTCACCAGGAGACGGTGTGTTGTGGGAGGAAATGGGAACACCTGAGGAAACCCAGACGATCACTGGTACACGGTGCGATGAGGGAGGAAACGGTAACACCTGAGAGAAACCCAATCGATCACCAGGAGACGGTGCGAACTTGGAGGAAACGGGAAAACCAGAGGAAACACAGATCTTCACCAGGAGACGGTGTGTTGTGGGAGGATACCAGAACACCTGCGGAAACACAGACGATGACAGGGAAAAAGGTGCAATGTGGGAGCAAACGGGAACACCTG
Source organism: Hypanus sabinus (assembly GCF_030144855.1). Lineage (NCBI taxonomy): Eukaryota > Metazoa > Chordata > Chondrichthyes > Myliobatiformes > Dasyatidae > Hypanus > Hypanus sabinus. Next base: position 6,853,011 of record NC_082713.1, read on the forward strand.
AAGAAACCCTGACGATAACCAGCAGACGGTGCGAACTTGGAGGAAGCGGGAACACCTGAGGAAACACAGATGTTCACCAGGAGACGGTGCGATGTGGGAGGAAACTGGAACAGCTGAGGAACCCAGACGATAACCTGGAGATGGTGCAATGTGGGAGGAAACGGGAACACCTGAAAGAAACCCAGGCGATAACCGGGAGGCGGTGCGATGTGGGAGGAAACGGGCACAGCTGACAAAAACCCAGACAATCACCTGGAGACTGTGCGAAGAGGGAGCAAACAGGACCAACTGAGAGAAACCCAGACGATCACCGGGAGGCGGTGCGATATGGCAGGGAACGGGTTCAGCTGAGAGAAACCCAGACGATCACCGGGAGACGGTGCTATGTGGGAGGAAGCCGGAACACCCGAGGAATCCCAGACGATCACCGGGAGACGGTGCAATGTGTGAGGAAACGGGAACACCTGAGAGAAACCCAGACGATCACTGGGAGACGGTGCGATGTGGGAGGAAACGGTAACACCGGATGAAACCCAGACGTTCACAGGCAGGCAGAGTGATGAAGGAGGAAATGCTAAAACCCGGGCGAAATCAAGACTATCATTGGGAGAAGGAGCGATGTGGGAGGAAACCAGAACACCTGAGGAAACCCTGACGATCACCGGCAGACAGAGTGATGAGGGAGGAAATGGTAACACCCCGGGGAAATCCAGATGATCAATGGGAGACGGTGTGATGTGGGAGGAAATGGCAAGACCTGTGAGATACCCAGATGATGACAGGGAAAGCGATGTGATGTTGGAGGAAATGAGAGCACCCAGGGGAAACCAGATGATCAATTGGAGTTGGTACGATGTGGGAGAAAACGGGAACACCTGAGAGAAACCCAATCGATCACCAGGAGATGGTGCGAACTTGGAGGAAATGGGAAAACCAGAGGAAACACAGATGTTCACCAGGAGACGGTGCGTTGTGGGAGGATACCAGAACACCTGCGGAAACACAGACGATGACAGGGAAAAAGGTGCAATGTGGGAGCAAACGGGAACACCTGAGGAAACCCTGACGATAACCAGCAGACGGTGCGAACTTGGAGGAAGCGGGAACACCTGAGGAAACACAGATGTTCACCATGAGACGGTGTGTTGTAGGAGGAAATGGGAAGACCTGTGAGAAACCCAGACGATGACAGGGAAAGCAGTGCATTGTTGGAGGAAATGAGAACACCCAGGGGAAACCAGATGATCAATTGGAGATGGTGCGATGTGGGAGGAAACGTGAAAATCTGAGAGAAACACAGACGATCACCGGGAGACGGTGCGATGTGGGAGGAAACAGGAACACCTGAGAGAAACACAGACGATCACCGGGAGACGGTGCGATGTGGGAGGAAATGGGTACACCTGTGGAAACCCACACGATCACTGGTAGACGGTGCGATGTGGGAGGAAACGGGAAAATCTGAAGAAACCCAGACAATCACCGGCAGACAGAGTGATGAGGGAGGAAATGGTAACACCCGGGGGAAATCCAGACAAACAACGGAAGATGGCGCGATGTGGGAGGAAACGGGAACACCAGGGGGAATTCCAGACGATCAACGGGAGATGGTGCGATGTGGAAGGAAATGGGAACACCTGAGGAATCCCAGACGATCACCAGGAGACGGTGCGATATTCGAGGAAATGGGAAAACCAGAGGAAACACAGATGTTCACCAGGAGACGGTGTGTTGTGGGAGGAAATGGCAAGACCTGTGAGAAACCCAGATGATGACAGGGAAAGCAGTGCATTGTTGGAGGAAATGAGAACACCCAGGGGAAACCAGACCATCAATTGGAGATGGTGCGATGTGGGAGGAAACAGGAATACCTGAGGAAACCCAGACGATCACTGGTACACGGTGCGATGTGGGAGGAAACAGGAAAATCTGAGAAAACCCAGACGATCACCGGGAGACGGTTCGATGTAGGAAGAAACAGGAACACCTGAGGAAACCCAGATGATCACCTGGAGACGGTGCGAAGTGGGAAGAAACAGGAACACCTGAGAGAAACCCAGACGATCACCGGAAGACGGTGCGATGTGGAGGACACCGGAACACCGGATGAAACCCAGACGATCACCGGCAGACAGAGTGATGAGGGAGAAAATGGTAACCCACGGGGGAAATTCAGACGATCAACTGGAGACGTTGCTATGTGTGAGGAAACGGGAACAGCTGAGAGAAACCCAGACGATCACCTGGAGATGGTGCGAAGTGGGAGGAAACGGTAACACCTGAGAGAAACCCAATCGATCACCAGGAGATGGTGCGAACTTGGAGGAAATGGGAAAACCAGAGGAAACACAGATCTTCACCAGGAGACGGTGTGTTGTGGGAGGAAACGGGAACACCTGAGAGAAACCCAGACGATCACAACGAGACGGTGCCATGTGGGAGAAAATGGGAACACCTGAGGAAACGCAAACGATCACCGGGAGACTGTGCGGTGTGGGAGGAAACGGGAAAACATGAGGAAACCCAGACGATCACCTGGAGACGGCGCGAAGTGGGAGGAAACAGGAACACCAGGGGGAAATCCAGACGAGCAACGGGAGACGGTACGTTGTGGGAGGAAATGGGAACACCTGAGAGAAACCCAGACAATCACCGGGAGATGGTGCGATGTGGGAGGAAACTGGAACAGCTGAGGAACCCAGACGATAACCTGGAGATGGTGCAATGTGGGAGGAAACGGGAACACCTGAGAGAAACCCAGGCGATAACCGGGAGGCGGTGCGATGTGGGAGGAAACGGGCACAGCTGACAGAAACCCCGACGATCACCTGGAGACTGTGCGAAGAGGGAGCAAACAGGACCAACTGAGAGAAACCCAGACGATCACCATGATGACGGTGCGTTGTGGGAGGAAATGGGAACACTTGAGAGAACCCCAGATGATCACCGGGAGGCGGTGCGATATGGCAGGGAACGGGCTCAGCTGAGAGAAACACAGACGATCACCGGGAGATGGTGCTATGTGGGAGGAAGCCGGAACACCCGAGGAATCCCAGATGATCACTGGGAGACGGTGCGAAGTGGGAGGAAACGGGAGCACCTGAGGAAACCCAGACGATCACTGGGAGACGGTGCGATGTGGGAGGAAACGGTAACACCGGATGAAACCCAGACGTTCACAGGCAGGCAGAGTGATGAGGGAGGAAATGGTAAAACCCGGGCGAAATCCAGACTATCATCGGGAGACGGAGCGATGTGGGAGGAAACGGGAAAATCTGAGGAAACAGAGACGATCACCGGGAGACGGTGTGATGAGGGAGGAAACGGTAACACTGGATGAAACCCAAACATTCACAGGCAGGCAGAGTGATGAGGGAGGAAATGGTAACAGCCCAGGGAAAACCAGATGATCAATGGGAGACGGTGTGATGTGGGTGGAAATGGCAAGACCTGTGAGAAACCCAGATGATGACAGGGAAAGCGGTGTGATGTTGGAGGAAATGAGAGCACCCAGGGGAAACCAGATGATCAATTGGAGTTGGTACGATGTGGGAGAAAACGGGAACACCTGAGAGAAACCCAATCGATCACCAGGAGATGGTGCGAACTTGGAGGAAGCGGGAACACCAGAGGAAACACAGATGTTCACCAGGAGACGGTGTGTTGTAGGAGGAAATGGGAAGACCTGTGAGAAACCCAGACGATGACAGGGAAAGCAGTGCATTGTTGGAGGAAATGAGAACACCCAGGGGAAACCAGATGATCAATTGGAGTTGGTACGATGTGGGAGGAAGCCGGAACACCCGAGGAAACCGAGACGATCACTGGCAGACGGTGCGATGAGGGATGAAACGGTAACACCCGGGCGAAATCCAGACGATCAACGGGAGACGGTGAGATGTGGGAGGAAACGGGAGCAGCTGAGGAAACCCAGAAGATCACCAGGAGACGGTGCGAACTCGGAAGAAACAGGTACACCTGAGGAAACCCAGATGATCACCTGGAGACGGTGCGAAGTGGGAAGAAACGGGAACACCTGAGAGAAACCCAGATGATCACCCGAAGACGGTGCGATGTGGAGGACACCGGAACACCGGATGAAACCCTGACGATCACCGGCAGACAGAGTGATGAGGGAGAAAATGGTAACCCACGGGGGAAATTCAGATGATCAATGGGAGATGGTGCGAAGTGGGAGGAAACAGGAACACCTGAGGAAACCCAGACGATCACTGGGAGACGGTGCGATGTGGGAGGAAACGGTAACACCGGATGAAACCCAGACGTTCACAGGCAGGCAGAGTGATGAGGGAGGAAATGTTAAAACCCGGGCGAAATCCAGACTATCATCGGGAGACGGAGCGATGTGGGAGGAAACGGGAGAATCTGAGGAAACAGAGACGATCACCGGGAGACGGTGTGATGAGGGAGGAAACGGTAACACCGGATGAAACCCAAACGTTCACAGGCAGGCAGAGTGATGAGGGAGGAAATGCTAAAACCCGGGCGAAATCCAGACTATCATTGGGAGACGGAGCGATGTGGGAGGAAACCAGAACACCTGAGGAAACCCTGACGATCACCGGCAGACAGAGTGATGAGGGAGGAAATGGTAACACCCCGGGGAAATCCAGATGATCAATGGGAGACGGTGTGATGTGGGTGGAAATGGCAAGAACTGTGAGAAACCCAGATGATGACAGGGAAAGCGGTGTGATGTTGGAGGAAATGAGAACACCCAGGGGAAACCAGATGATCAATTGGAGTTGGTACGATGTGGGAGAAAACGGGAACACCTGAGAGAAACCCAATCGATCACCAGGAGATGGTGCGAACTTGGAGGAAATGGGAAAACCAGAGGAAACACAGATGTTCACCAGGAGACGGTGCGTTGTGGGAGGATACCAGAACACCTGCGGAAACACAGACGATGACAGGGAAAAAGGTGCAATGTGGGAGCAAACGGGAACACCTGAAGAAACCCTGACGATAACCAGCAGACGGTGCGAACTTGGAGGAAGCGGGAACACCTGAGGAAACACAGATGTTCACCAGGAGACGGTGTGTTGTAGGAGGAAATGGGAAGACCTGTGAGAAACCCAGACGATGACAGGGAAAGCAGTGCATTGTTGGAGGAAATGAGAACACCCAGGGGAAACCAGATGATCAATTGGAGATGGTGCGATGTGGGAGGAAACGTGAAAATCTGAGAGAAACACAGACGATCACCGGGAGACGGTGCGATGTGGGAGGAAATGGGAACACCTGTGGAAACCCACACGATCACTGATAGACGGTGCGATGTGGAAGGAAACGGGAAAATCTGAAGAAACCCAGACGATCACCGGCAGACAGAGTGATGAGGGAGAAAATGGTAACACCTGGGGGAAATCCAGACAAACAACGGGAGATGGTGCGATGTGGAAGGAAATGGGAACACCTGAGGAATCCCAGAAGATCACCAGGAGACAGTGCGATATTCAAGGAAACGGGAAAACCAGAGGAAACACAGATGTTCACCAGGAGACGGTGCGAAGTGGGAGGAAATGGGAACACCTGAGAGAAAACCACACGATCACCGGGAGACAGTGCGATGCGGGAGGAAACCGGAATACCTGAAGCAACCCAGACGATCACCGGCAGACAGAGTGATGAGGGAGGAAATGGTAAAACCCGGGCGAAATCCAGACTATCATCGGGAGACGGAGCGATGTGGGAGGAAACAGGAAAATCTGAGGAAACAGAGACGATCACCGGGAGACGGTGTGATGAGGGAGGAAACGGTAACACCGGATGAAACCCAAACATTCACAGGCAGGCAGAGTGATGAGGGAGGAAATGCTAAAACCCGGGCGAAATCCAGACTATCATTGGGAGACGGAGCGATGTGGGAGGAAACAGGAACACCTGAGAGAAACACAGATGATCACCGGAAGACGGTGCGATGTGGAGGACACCGGAACACCGGATGAAACCCAGACGATCACCGGCAGATGGAGTGATGAGGGAGAAAATGGTAACCCACGGGTGAAATTCAGACGATCAACGGGAGACGTTGCGATGTGTGAGGGAACGGGAAGAGCTGAGAGAAACCCAGACGATCACCTGGAGATGGTGTGAAGTGGGAGGAAACAGGAACACCTGAGAGAAACACAGACGATCACCGGGAGACGGTGCGATGTGGGAGGAAATGGGAACACCTGTGGAAACCCACACGATCACTGGTAGACAGTGCGATGTGGGAGGAAACGGGAAAATCTGACGAAACCCAGACAATCACCGGCAGACAGAGTGATGAGGGAGGAAATGGTAACTCCCGGGGGAAATCCAGACAAACAACGGAAGATGGCGCGATGTGGGAGGAAACGGGAACACCAGGGGGAATTCCAGACGATCAACGGGAGATGGTGCGATGTGGAAGAAAATGGGAACACCTGAGGAATCCCAGACGATCACCAGGAGACGGTGCGATGTGGGAGAAAACGGGAAAACCAGAGGAAACACAGATGTTCACCAGGAGACGGTGTGTTGTGGGAGGAAATGGGAACACCTGAGGAAACCCAGACGATCACTGGTACACGGTGCGATGTGGGAGGAAACGGGAAAATCTGAGGAAACAGAGACGATCACCGGGAGACGGTGCGATGAGGGAGGAAACGGTAACACCTGAGAGAAACCCAATCGATCACCAGGAGACGGTGCGAACTTGGAGGAAACGGGAAAACCAGAGGAAATACAGACGTTCAACGGGAGACGGTGCGATGTGGGAGGAAATCGGAACACCTGTGAGAAACCCAGACGATGACAGGGAAAGCGGTGCGATGTTGGAGGAAATGAGAACACCCGGGGGAAACCAGACAATCAATTGCAGATGGTGCGATGTGGGAGGAGCGTGAATACCTGAGGAAACCCAGACGATCACCGGGAGATGGTGCGATGTGGGAGGGAACCGGAATACCTGAGGAAACCCAGCCGATCACCGGCAGACAGAGTGATGAGGGAGGAAATGGTAAACCCCGGGGGAAATCCAGACGATCAACGGGAGACGTTGTGAAGTGGTAGGAAACGGTAACAGCTGAGAGAAACCCAGACGATCACCTGGAGATGGTGCGAAGTGGGAGGAAACAAGAACACCTGAGGGAAACACAGACGATCAATGGGACAAGGTGCGATGTGAGAGGAAACAGGAATACCTGCAGAAACCCAGATGATCACAGGGAGACGGTGCGATGTGGGAAGAAACGGGAACACCTTATGAAACCCAGACGATAACCTGGAGACGGTGCGATGTGGGAGGAAATGGGAACACCTAAGGAAACCCAGACGATCACTGGGAGACTGTGCGATGTGGGAGGAAACGGTAACACCGGATGAAACCCAGACATTCACAGGCAGGCAGAGTGATGAGGGAGGAAATGGTAAAACCCGGGCGAAATCCAGACTATCATTGGGAGACGGAGCGATGTCGGAGGAAACCGGAACACCTGAGGAAACCCAGACGATCACCGGCAGAGAGAGTGATGAGGGAGGAAATGGTAACACCCCGGGGAAATCCAGATGATCAATGGGAGACGGTGTGATGTGGGTGGAAATGGCAAGACCTGTGAGAAACCCAGATGATGACAGGGAAAGTGGTGTGATGTTGGAGGAAATGAGAACACCCAGGGGAAACCAGATGATCAATTGGAGTTGGTACGATGTGGGAGAAAACGGGAATACCTGAGAGAAACCCAATCGATCACCAGGAGATGGTGCGAACTTGGAGGAAATGGGAAAACCAGAGGAAACACAGATGTTCACCAGGAGACGGTGCGTTGTGGGAGGATACCAGAACACCTGCGGAAACACAGACGATGACAGGGAAAAAGGTGCAATGTGGGAGCAAACGGGAACACCTGAGGAAACCCTGACGATAACCAGCAGACGGTGCGAACTTGGAGGAAGTGGGAACACCAGAGGAAACACAGATGTTCACCATGAGACGGTGTGTTGTAGGAGGAAATGGGAAGACCTGTGAGAAACCCAGACGATGACAGGGAAAGCAGTGCATTGTTGGAGGAAATGAGAACACCCAGGGAAAACCAGACAATCAATTGGAGATGGTGCGATGTGGGAGGAAACGGGAAAATCTGAGAGAAACACAGACGATCACCGGGAGACGGTGCGATGTGGGAGGAAACAGGAACACCTGAGAGAAACACAGACGATCACCAGAAGACGGTGCGATGTGGGAGGAAATGGGAACACCTGTGGAAACCCACACAATCACTGGTAGACAGTGCGATGTGGGAGGAAACGGGAAAATCTGAAGAAACCCAGACGATCACCGGCAGACAGAGTGATGAGGGAGGAAATGGTAACACCCGGGGGAAATCCAGACAAACAACGGGAGATGGTGCGATGTGGAAGGAAATGGGAACACCTGAGGAATCCCAGAAGATCACCAGGAGACGGTGCGATATTCAAGGAAACGGGAAAACCAGAGGAAACCCAGATGATTACCTGGAGACGGTGCGAAGTGGGAGGAAATGGGAACACCTGAGGAAACCCTGACGATAACCAGCAGACGGTGCAAACTTGGAGGAAACAGGAAAATCTGAGGAAACACAGACGATCACCGGGAGACAGTGCGATGAGGGAGGAAACGGGAATACCGGATGAAACCCAGACGTTCACAGGCAGGCCGAGTGAGGAGGGAGGAAATGGTAAAACCCGGGCGAAATCCAGACTATCATCGGGATACAGAGCGATGTGGGAGGAAACGGGAACACCTGAGGAAACCCTGACGAAAACCAGCAAACGGTGCAGTGCGGGAGCAAATAGGAACACCTGAGGAAAATCAGATGATCAACGGGAGATGTTGCGATGTGGGAGGAAATGGGAACACCCGAGGAAACCCAGACGATCACCAGGAGACGGTGCGATCTCCGAAGAAACGGGAAAACCCGAGGAAACCCAGACGATCACCAGGAGACAGTGCGATCTCCGAAGAAACGGGAAAACCCGAGGAAACACAGACGATGACCGGGAGACGGTGCGATGTGGGAGGAAACGTGCACAGCTGAGAGAAACCCAGACGATCACCTGGAGACTGTGCGATGTGGGAGGAAATGGGAAAACCTGAGAGAAACCCAGATGATCACCGGGAGACGGTGCAATTTGGGAGGAAGCCGGAACACCAGAGGAAACCCAGACGATCACTGGCAGACGGTGCAATGAGGGATGAAATGGTAACACCCGGGCGAAATCCAGACGATCAACGGGAGATGGTGCGATGTGGAAGGAAATGGGAACACCTGAGGAATCCCAGAAGATCACCTGGAGATGGTGCGATATTCGAGGAAATGGGAAAACCAGAGGAAACCCAGATGATTACCTGGAGACGGTGCGAAGTGGGAGGAAATGGGAACACCTGAGAGAAAACCACACGATCACCGGGAGACAGTGCGATGCGGGAGGAAACCGGAATACCTGAAGCAACCCAGACGATCACTGGCAGACAGAGTGATGAGGGAGGAAATGGTAACACCCGGGGGAAATCCAGACAAACAACGGAAGATGGCGCGATGTGGGAGGAAACGGGAACACCTGAGGAATCCCAGACGATCACCAGGAGACGGTGCGATATTCGAGGAAACGGGAAAACCAGAGGAAACCCAGATGATTACCTGGAGACGGTGCGAAGTGGGAGGAAATGGGAACATCTGTGGAAACCCACACGATCACTGGTAGACAGTGCGATGCGGGAGGAAACCGGAATACCTGAAGCAACCCAGACGATCACTGGCAGACAGAGTGATGAGGGAGGAAATGATAACACCCCGGGGAAATCCAGATGATCAATGGGAGACGGTGTGATGTGGGTGGAAACGGGAGCAGCTGAGGAAACCCAGACGATCACCAGGAGACGGTGTGAACTTGGAGGAAATGGGAAAACCAGAGGAAACACAGATGTTCACCAGGAGACGGTGCGTTGTGGGAAGAAACGGGAACACCTGAGAGAAACCCAGACGATCACCAGGAGACGGTGCGAACTTGGAGGAAATGGGAAAACCAGAGGAAACACAGATGTTCACCAGGAGACGGTGCGTTGTGGGAGGATACCAGAACACCTGCGGAAACACAGACGATGACAGGGAAAAAGGTGCAATGTGGGAGGAAACGGGAGCAGCTGAGGAAACCCAGAAGATCACCAGGAGACGGTGCGAACTCGGAGGAAACGGGAAAACCAGAGGAAACACAGATGTTCGCCAGGAGACGGTGTGTTGTGGGAGGAAATGGGAAGACCTGTGAGAAACCCAGACGATGACAGGGAAAGCAGTGCATTGTTGGAGGAAATGAGAACACCCAGGGGAAACCAGACCATCAATTGGAGATGGTGCGATGTGGGAGGAAACAGGAATACCTGAGGAAACCCAGACGATCACTGGTACACGGTGCGATGTGGGAGGAAACGGGAAAATCTGAGAAAACCCAGACGATCACCGGGAGACGGTTCGATGTAGGAAGAAACGGGAACACCTGAGGAAACCCAGATGATCACCTGGAGACGGTGCGAAGTGGGAAGAAACGGGAACACCTGAGAGAAACCCAGACGATCACCGGAAGACAGAATGATGAGGGAGAAAATGGTAACCCACGGGGGAAATTCAGACGATCAACGGGAGACGTTGCGATGTGGGAGGAAACGGGAAAATCTGAAGAAACCCAGACGATCACCGGCAGACAGAGTGATGAGGGAGGAAATGGTAACACCCGGGGGAAATCCAGACAAACAACGGAAGATGGCGCGATGTGGGAGGAAACGGGAACACCAGGGGGAATTCCAGACGATCAACGGGAGATGGTGCGATGTGGAAGGAAATGGGAACACCTGAGGAATCCCAGACGATCACCAGGAGACGGTGCGATATTCGAGGAAACGGGAAAACCAGTGGAAACACAGATGTTCACCAGGAGATGGTGTGTTGTGGGAGGAAATGGCAAGACCTGTGAGAAACCCAGATGATGACAGGGAAAGCAGTGCATTGTTGGAGGAAATGAGAACACCCAGGGAAAACCAGACGATCAATTGGAGATGGTGCGATGTGGGAGGAAACGGGAATACCTGAGGAAATACAGATGATCACCGGGAGACGGTGCGATGTGGGAGAAAACGGGAAAACCAGAGGAAACACAGATGTTCACCAGGAGACGGTGTGTTGTGGGAGGAAATGGGAACACCTGAGGAAACCCAGACGATCACTGGTACACGGTGCGATGTGGGAGGAAACGGGAAAATCTGAGGAAACAGACGATCACCGGGAGACGGTGCGATGAGGGAGGAAACGGTAACACCTGAGAGAAACCCAATCGATCACCAGGAGACGGTGCGAACTTGGAGGAAATGGGAAAAGCAGAGGAAATACAGATCTTCACCAGGAGACGGTGCGTTGTGGGAGGAAACCAGAACATCTGAGGAAACCCAGACGATGACAGGGAAAAAGGTGCAATGTGGGAGCAAACGGGAACACCTGAGGAAACCCTGACAATAACCAGCAGACGGTGCGAACTTGGAGGAAACGGGAAAACCAGAGGAAACACAGATGTTCACCAGGAGACGGTGCGAAGAGGGAGGAAACCGGAACACCAGGGGCAAATCCAGACGTTCAAAGGGAGATGGTGCGATGTGGGAGGAAACGGGAACAGCTAAGGAAACCCAGACGATCACCTGGAGACTGTGCGAAGTGGGAGGAAACGGGAACACTTGAGAGAAATCCAGACGATCACCGGAAGATGGTGCGATGTGGGAGGATACTGGAACACCGAATGAAACCAAGACGATCACCAGCAGACAGAGTGATGAGGGAGGAAATGGTAACACATGGGGTAAATCCAGACGATCAACGGGAGACGTTGCGATGTGGCAGTAAATGGTAACAGCTGAGAGAAACCCAGACGATCACCTGGAGATGGTGCGAAGTGGGAGGAAACAGGAATACCTGCGGAAACCCAGAAGATCACAGGGAGAAGGTGCAATGTGTGAGGAAACGGTAACACCCGCGCGAAATCCAGATGATCAGCGGGAGATGGTGCGATGTGCGAGGAAAAGGGAACTCCTGAGGAATCCCAGACGATCACCGGGAGACGGTGCAATGTGTTAGGAAACGGGCACAGCTGTGAGAAACACAGACGATCAACGGGAGAAGGTGCGATGTGGGAGGAAATGGGAATAACTGAGGAAACCCAGATGATCACCGGGAGACGGTGCGATGTGGGAGCAAACAGGAGCTGCTGAGGAAACCCAGATGATCACCAGGAGACGGTGCAATCTTGGAGGAAACGGGAAAACCAGACGAAACACACATGATCACCAGGAGATGGTGCGATGTGGGAGGAAAGGAGAACACCTGAGAGAAACCCAGATGATCACCTGGAGACGGTGCGAAGTGGGAGGAAACGGGAACACCTGAGAGAAACCCAGACGATCACCGGAAGACGGTGCAATCTTGGAGGAAACGGGAAAACATGAGGAAAATCCAGACAATCACCGGGAGACGCTGTGAAGTGGGAGGAAACGGGAATACCTACAGAATCCCGGACTATCACCGGGAGACAGTGCGATGAAGGATGAAACGGTAACACCTGTGCAAAATCCAGACGATCAGCGGTTGACGGTGCGATGTGGGAGGAAACAGGAGCAACTGAGGAAACCCAGACGATCACCAGGAGACGGTGCGAACTCGGAAGAAATGGGAAAACCAGAGGAAACAAAGATGTTCACGAGGAGTCGGTGTGTTGTGGGAGGAAATGGCAAGACCTGTGAGAAACCCAGACGATGACAGGGAAAGCAGTGCATTGTTGGAGGAAATGAGAACACCCAGGGGAAACCAGACGATCAATTGGAGATGGTGCGATGTGGGAGGAAACAGAAATACCTGAGGAAACCCAGACGATCACTGGTACACGGTGCGATGTGGGAGGAAATGGGAAAATCTGAGAAAACCCAGACGATCACCGGGAGACGGTTCGATGTAGGAAGAAACGGGAACACCTGAGGAAACCCAGACGATCACCTGGAGACGGTGCGAAGGGGAAGAATCGGGAACACCTGAGAGAAACCCAGATGATCACCGGAAGATGGTGCGATGTGGGAGGACAACGGAACACCGGATGAAACCCAGACGATCACCGGCAGACAGAGTGATGAGGGAGAAAATGGTAACCCACGGGGGAAATTCAGACGATCAACGGGAGACGTTGCGATGTGTGAGGAAATGGGAACAGCTGAGAGAAACCCAGACGATCACCTGGAGATGGTGCAAAGTGGGAGGAAACAGGAACACCTGAGAGAAACACAGACGATCACCGGGAGACGGTGCGATGTGGGAGGAAATGGGAACACCTGTGGAAACCCACACGATCACTGGTAGACAGTGCGATGTGGGAGGAAACGGGAAAATCTGAAGAAACCCAGACGATCACCGGCAGACAGAGTGATGAGGGAGGAAATGGTAACACCCGGGGGAAATCCAGACAAACAACGGAAGATGGCGCGATGTGGGAGGAAACGGGAACACCTGAGGAATCCCAGACGATCACCAGGAGACGGTGCGATATTCGAGGAAACGGGAAAACCAGAGGAAACCCAGATGATTACCTGGAGACGGTGCGAAGTGGGAGGAAATGGGAACATCTGTGGAAACCCACACGATCACTGGTAGACAGTGCGATGCGGGAGGAAACCGGAATACCTGAAGCAACCCAGACGATCACCGGCAGACAGAGTGATGAGGGAGGAAATGGTAACACCCGGGGGAAATCCAGATGATCAATGGGAGACGGTGTGATATGGGTGGAAACGGGAGCAGCTGAGGAAACCCAGACGATCACCAGGAGACGGTGTGAACTTGGAGGAAACGGGGAAACCAGAGGAAACACAGATGTTCACCAGGAGACGGTGCGTTGTGGGAGGAAATGGGAAGACCTGTGAGAAACCCAGACGATGACAGGGAAAGCAGTGCGTTGTTGGAGGAAATGAGAACACCCAGGGAAAACCAGACGATCAATTGTAGATGGTGCGATGTGGGAGGAAACGCGAAAATCTGAGGAAACAGAGACGATCACCGGGAGACGGTGCGATGAGGGAGGAAACGGTAACACCTGAGAGAAACCCAATCGATCACCAGGAGACGGTGCGAACTTGGAGGAAACGGGAAAACCAGAGGAAACACAGATGTTTACCAGGAGACGGTGCGTTGTAGGAGGAAATGGGAAGACCTGTGAGAAACCCAGACGATGACAGGGAAAGCAGTGCGTTGTTGGAGGAAATGAGAACACCCAGGGAAAACCAGACGATCAATTGTAGATGGTGCGATGTGGGAGGAAACGGGAAAATCTGAGAGAAACACAGACAATCACCGGGACACGGTGCGATGTGGGAGGAAACAGGAACACCTGAGAGAAACACAGACGATCACCGGGAGACGGTGCGATGTGGGAGGAAATGGGATCACCTGTGGAAACCCACACGATCACTGGTAGACAGTGCGATGTGGGAGGAAACGGGAAAATCTGAAGAAACCCAGACGATCACCGGCAGACAGAGTGATGAGGGAGGAAATGGTAACACCCGGGGGAAATCCAGACAAACAACGGAAGATGGCGCGATGTGGGAGGAAACGGGAACACCTGAGGAATCCCAGACGATCACCAGGAGACAGTGCGATATTCGAGGAAACGGGAAAACCAGAGGAAACCCAGATGATTACCTGGAGACGGTGCGAAGTGGGAGGAAATGGGAACATCTGTGGAAACCCACACGATCACTGGTAGACAGTGCGATGTTGGAGGAAACCGGAATACCTGAAGCAACCCAGACGATCACCGGCAGACAGAGTGATGAGGGAGGAAATGGTAACACCCGGGGGAAATCCAGATGATCAATGGGAGACGGTGTGATATGGGTGGAAACGGGAGCAGCTGAGGAAACCCAGACGATCACCAGGAGACGGTGTGAACTTGGAGGAAACGGGAAAACCAGAGAAAACACAGATGTTCACCAGGAGACGGTGTGTTGTGGGAGGAAATGGGAAGACCTGTGAGAAACCCAGACGATGACAGGGAAAGCGGTGCGATGTTGGAGGAAATGATAACACCCGGGGGAAACCAGACGATCAATTGTAGATGGTGCGTTGTGGGAGGAAACGTGAATACCTGAGTAACCCAGATGACAACCTGGAGACGGTGCGATGTGGGAGGAAACGGGAACACCTGAGGAAACCCAGCCGATCACCCGCAGACGGTGCGATGAGGGAGGAAACGGTAACACCCGGGCGAAATCCAGATTATCAACGGGAGATGGTGCGATGTGGGAGGAAACAGGAACTCCTGAGGAATCCAAGACAATCACCGGGAGACGGTCCAATGAGTGAGGGAACAGGCACAGCTGTGAGAAACCCAGACGATCACCGGCAGATAGAGCGATGAGGGATGAAACAGTTACACCCGGGCGAAATCCAGACGATCATCTGTTGATGGTGCGATGTGGGAGGAAACGGGAGCAGCCGAGGAAACTCAGATGATCACCAGGAGACGGTGCGAAGTGGGAGGAAACGGGAACACCTGAGAGAAATCCAGATGATCACCAGGAGACGGTGCGATCTTCGAGGTAACGGGAAACCCGAGGAAACACAGATGATCACCAGGAGACGGTGCGTTGTGGGAGGAAACGGGAACACCAGGGGGAAATCCAGACATTCAAAGGGAGACGGTGCGATGTGGGAGGAAATGGGAACACCTGTGAGAAATCCAGACGACAACTGGTACACGGTGCGAAGTGGGAGGAAACTGGAACAGCTGATGAAAACAAGACGATCACCAGCAGACAGAGTGATGAGGGAGGAAATGGTAACACACGGGATAAATCCAGACAATCAACGGGAGATGTTGCGATGTGGGAGTAAACGGTAACAGCTGAGAGAAACCCAGATGATCACATGGAGACTGTGCGTTGTTGGAGGAAATGAGAACACCCGGCGGAAACCAGATGATCAATTGTAGATGGTGCGAAGTGGGAGGAGCATGAATACCTGAGGAAACCCAGACGATCACAGGTACACGGTGCGATGTGGGAGGAAACGGGAACAGCTGAGGAACCCAGACGATCACCTGGAGACGGTGCGAAGTGGGAAGAAAAGGGAACACATGAGAGAAACCGAGTTGATCACCAGGAGACGGTGCGATGTGGGAGGAAGCCGGAACACCCGAGGAAACCCAGACAATCACCCGCAGACGGTGCGATGAGGGAGGAAACGGGCACAGCTATGAGAAACAAAGACGATCAACTGGTGAAGGTGCAAAGTGGGAGGAAATGGGAACACCTGTGAGAAACCCAGACGATGACAGGGAAAGCGGTGCGATGTTGGAGTAAATGATAACACCCAGAGGAAACCAGACGATCAATTGTAGACGGTGCGATGTGGGAGGAATCGGGAAAACCTGTGGAAAACCCAGACGATCACCGGAAGACGGTGTGAAGTGGGAGGAAACGGGAATACATGCGGAAACCAGGACAATCAACGGGAGACGGTGCGAAGTGGGAAGAAAAGGGAACACATGAGAGAAACCGAGTTGATCAACAGGAGATGGTGCGATGTGGGAGGAAGCCGGAACACCCGAGGAAACCCAAACAATCACCGGCAGATGGTGTGATGAGGGATGAAACAGTTACACCCGGGCGAAATCCAGACGATCATCTGTTGATTGTGCGATGTGGGAGGAAACGGGAGCAGCCGAGGAAACCCAGATGATCACCAGGAGACGGTGCGAAGTGGGAGGAAACGGGAACACCTGAGAGAAATCCAGATGATCACCAGGAGACGGTGCGTTGTGGGAGGAAACGGGAACACCAGGGGGAAATCCAGACATTCAAAGGGAGACGGTGCGATGTGGGAGGAAATGGGAACACCTGAGAGAAACACAGATGATCACCAGGAGACGGTGCATTGTGGGAGGAAACCAGAACAGCTGAGGAAACCCAGATGATTACCTGCAGACGGTGCGAAGTGGGAGGAAACGGGAACACCCGAGGAAACACAGCCGATCACCCGCAGACGGTGCGATGAAGGAGGAAACGGTAACACCCGGGCGAAATCCAGATTATCAACGGGAGATGGTGCGATGTGTGAGGAAACAGGAACTCCTGAGGAATCCAAGACAATCACCAGGAGACGGTCCAATGAGTGAGGAAACAGGCACAGCTGTGAGAAACGCAGATGATCAACGGGAGAAGGTGCGAAGTGGGAGGAAATGGGAACACCTGTGAGAAACCCAGACGATCACCGGGAGACGGTGCGATGTGGGAGGAAACCGGAAAACCTGAGGAAACCCAGATGTTCACCAGGAGACGGTGTGTTGTGGGAGGAAATGGGAAGACCTGTAAGAAACCCAGACGATGACAGGGAAAGCGGTGCGATGTTGGAGGAAATGATAACACCCGGGGGAAACCAGACGATCAATTGTAGATGGTGCGTTGTGGGAGGAAACGTGAATACCTGAGTAACCCAGATGACAACCTGCAGACGGTGCGATGTGGGAGGAAACGGGAACACCTGAGGAAACCCAGCCGATCACCCGCAGACGGTGCGATGAGGGAGGAAACGGTAACACCCGGGCGAAATCCAGATTATCAACGGGAGATGGTGCGATGTGGGAGGAAACAGGAACTCCTGAGGAATCCAAGACAATCACCGGGAGACGGTCCAATGAGTGAGGAAACAGGCACAGCTGTGAGAAACCCAGACGATCACCGGGAGAAGGTGCGAAGTGGGAGGAAACCGGAACACCCGAGGAAACCCAGACGATCACCGGCAGATGGAGCGATGAGGGATGAAACAGTTACACCCGGGCGAAATCCAGACGATCATCTGTTAATGGTGCGATGTGGGAGGAAACGGGAGCAGCCGAGGAAACCCAGATGATCACCAGGAGACGGTGCGAAGTGGGAGGAAACGGGAACACCTGAGAGAAATCCAGATGATCACCAGGAGACGGTGCGATCTTCGAGGTAACGGGAAACCCGAGGAAACACAGATGATCACCAGGAGACGGTGCGTTGTGGGAGGAAACGGGAACACCAGGGGGAAATCCAGACATTCAAAGGGAGACGGTGCGATGTGGGAGGAAATGGGAACACCTGTGAGAAATCCAGACGATCACTGGTACACGGTGCGAAGTGGGAGGAAACTGGAACAGCTGATGAAAACAAGACGATCACCAGCAGACAGAGTGATGAGGGAGGAAATGGTAACACACGGGATAAATCCAGACAATCAACGGGAGATGTTGCGATGTGGGAGTAAACGGTAACAGCTGAGAGAAACCCAGATGATCACCTGGTGATGGTGCGAAGTGGGAGGAAGCGGGAACACCTGAGGGAAACACAGACGATCAACGGGAGACGGTGCGACGTGGGAGGAAACCGGAATACGTGAGGAAACCCAGAAGATCACAGGGAGACGGTGCGATTTGGGAAGAAACTGGAAAATCTGAGAGAAACCCAGACGATGACCTGGAGAAGGTGCGAAGTGGGAGGAAGCGGGAACACCTGAGGGAAACACAGATGATCAACGGGAGACAGTGCGATGTGAGAGGAAGCAGGAATACCTGCGGAAACCCAGAAGATCACAGGGAGACGGTGCAATGTGTGAGGAAACGGTAACACCCGGGCTAAATCCAGATGATCAGCGGGATATGGTGCGATGTGGGAGGAAACGGGAATAACTGAGGAAACCCAGATGATCACCAGGAGACGGTGCGAACAGGGAGGAAACGGTAACACCTGGGGGAAATCCAGAAGATCAACGGGAGACGGTGCGAAGTGGGAGGAAATGGGAACACCTGAGAGAAACCCAGACGATCACCGGAAGACGGTGCGATGTGGGAGGATACCGGAACACCGGATGAAACCAAGACGATCACCAGCAGACAGAGTGATGAGGGAGGAAAAGGTAACACATGGGGTAAAGCCAGACGATCAACGGGAGACGTTGCGAAGTGGGAGGAAGCGGGAACACCTGAGGGAAAACCGGACGATCAACGGGAGACGGTGCAATGTGTGAGGAAACGGTAACACCCGGTCGAAATCCAGATGATCAGCGGGAGATGGTGCGATGTGCAAGGAAAAGGAAACTCCTGAGGAATCCCAGACGATCACCGGGAGACGGTGCAATGTAGGAGGAAATGGGAATAACTGAGGAAATCCAGACGATCACTGGTACATGGTGCGATGTGGGAGCAAACGGGAGCTGCTGAGGAAACCCATATGATCACCAGGAGACGGTGGAAAGTGGGAGGAAGCAGGAACACCAGGGGGAAATCCATAAGATCAACGGGAGACGGTGCGATGTGGAAGGAAATGGGAACACCTGAGAGAATCCCAGACGATCACATGGAGACTGTGCGAAGTGGGAGGAAACAGGAACAGCTGAGAGAAACCCAGACGACCATCGGGAGACAGTGCGATGAGGGAGTAAGCCGGAACACCCGAGGAAACCCAGACAATCAACAGCAGACGGTGCGATGAGGGATGAAACGGTAACACCCGGGTGAAATCCAGACAATCAATGGCTGACGGTGTGATGTGTAAGGAAACGTGAATACCTGACGAAACCCAGACGATCACTGGTACACGTTGCGATTTGGGAGGAAACGGGAACACCTGAGGAAACACAGAGTATCACCGGGAGACGGTGCGATGTGAGAGGAAACAGGAAGACCTGAGGAAATTCAGACGATAACCTGGAGACGGTGCGATGTGGGAGGAAATCGGAACACCTGTGAGAAACCCAGACGATGACAGGGAAAGCGATGCGATGTTGGAGGAAATGATAACACCCGGGGGAAACCAGACGATCAATTGTAGATGGTGCGATGTGGGAGGAAACGTGAATACCTGAGGAACCCAGACAACAACCTGGAGACGGTGCGATGTGGGAGGAAATGGGAACACCTGAGGAACCCAGACGACAACCTGGAGACGGTGCGATGTGGGAGGAAACGGGAACACCTGAGGAACCCAGACGACAACCTGCAGATGGTGCGAAGTGGGAGGAAACGGGAACACCCGAGGAAACACAGCCGATCACCCGCAGACGGTGCGATGAGGGAGGAAACGGTAACACCCGGGCGAAATCCAGATTATCAACGGGAGATGGTGCGATGTGTGAGGAAACAGGAACTCCTGAGGAATCCAAGACAATCACCAGGAGACGGTCCAATGAGTGAGGAAACAGGCACAGCTGTGAGAAACGCAGATGATCAACGGGAGAAGGTGCGAAGTGGGAGGAAATGGGAACACCTGTGAGAAACCCAGACGATCACCGGGAGACGGTGCGATGTGGGAGGAAAACGGAACACCTGAGGAAACCCAGATGATCACCAGCAGACAGAATGATGAGGGTGGAAATGGTAAAACCCGGGGGAAATCCAGACGATCAACGGGAGACGTTGTGATGTGATAGGAAACGGTAACAGCTGAGAGAAACCCAGACGATCACCTGGAGATGGTGCGAAGTGGGAGGAAACAGGAACTCATGAGGAAACCGACACGATCACTGGTAGACAGTGCGATGTGGGAGGAAACGGGAAAATCTGAGGAAACCCAGACGATCACCGGCAGACAGAGTGATGAGGGAGGAAATGGTAACACCCGGGGGAAATCCAGACAAACAACGGGAGATGGTGCGATGTGGGAGGAAATGGGAGCAGCTGAGGAAACCCAGACGATCACCGGGAGACAGCGCGATAAGGGAGGAAGCCGGAACACCCGAGGAAACCCAGACCATCTCCGGCAGATGGTGCGATGAGGGATGAAACTGTAACACCCGGGCGAAATCCAGACGAACAATGGTTGACGGTGCGATGTGGGAGGAAATGGGAACACCTGAGGAAACACAGACAATCACCGGCAGACAGAGTGATGAAGGAGGAAATGGTAACACTCAGGTGAAATCCAGATGATCAACGGGAGACGGTGCAATGTGGGAGGAAACGGGCAGAGCTGTGAGAAACACAGAGGATCACCGGGAGACGGTGCGATGTGGGAGGAAACGGGAACACCTGTGGAAACCCAGACAATCACCGGCAGACAGAATGATGAGGGTGGAAATGGTAACACCCAGGGGAAATCCGGACGATCAACGGGAGACAGAGCCAAGTGCACGGAAAAGGGAGCCCCTAAGGAAACTCAGATAATCACAAGGAGACACTGCGATCTGGGAGGAATCGGGAAAACCTGAGGAAAACCCAGATGATCACCGGAAGACGGTGTGAAGTGGGAGGAAACGGGAATACATGCGGAAACCAGGACAATCAACGGGAGACGGTGTGAAGTGGGAAGAAAAGGGAACACATGAGAGAAACCGAGTTGATCACCAGGAGACGGTGCGATGTGGGAGGAAGCCGGAACACCCGAGGAAACCCAGACGATCACCCGCAGACGGTGCGATGAGGGAGGAAACGGGCACAGCTATGAGAAACAAAGACGATCAACTGGTGAAGGTGCAAAGTGGGAGGAAATGGGAACACCTGTGAGAAACCCAGACGATGACAGGGAAAGCGGTGCGATGTTGGAGTAAATGATAACACCCAGAGGAAACCAGACGATCAATTGTAGACGGTGCGATGTGGGAGGAATCGGGAAAACCTGTGGAAAACCCAGACGATCACCGGAAGACGGTGTGAAGTGGGAGGAAACGGGAATACATGCGGAAACCAGGACAATCAACGGGAGACGGTGCGAAGTGGGAAGAAAAGGGAACACATGAGAGAAACCGAGTTGATCACCAGGAGATGGTGCGATGTGGGAGGAAGCCGGAACACCCGAGGAAACCCAGACGATCACCGGCAGATGGTGTGATGAGGGATGAAACAGTTACACCCGGGCGAAATCCAGACGATCATCTGTTGATGGTGCGATGTGGGAGGAAACGGGAGCAGCCGAGGAAACCCAGATGATCACCAGGAGACGGTGCGAAGTGGGAGGAAACGGGAACACCTCAGGAAACCCAGACGATCACAGGCAGACAGAATGATGAGGGCGGAAATGGTAACACCCGGGGGAAATCCGGGCGATCAACGGGAGACGGTGCGATGTGAGAGGAAACAGGAAGACCTGAGGAAATTCAGACGATAACCTGGAGACGGTGCGATGTGGGAGGAAATCGGAACACCTGTGAGAAACCCAGACGATGACAGGGAAAGCGGTGCGATGTTGGAGGAAATGATAACACCCGGGGGAAACCAGACGATCAATTGTAGATGGTGCGATGTGGGAGGAAACGTGAATACCTGAGGAACCCAGACAACAACCTGGAGACGGTGCGATGTGGGAGGAAATGGGAACACCTGAGGAACCCAGACGACAACCTGGAGACGGTGCGATGTGGGAGGAAACGGGAACACCTGAGGAACCCAGACGACAACCTGCAGACGGTGCGAAGTGGGAGGAAACGGGAACACCCGAGGAAACACAGCCGATCACCCGCAGACGGTGCGATGAGGGAGGAAACGGTAACACCCGGGCGAAATCCAGATTATCAACGGGAGATGGTGCGATGTGTGAGGAAACAGGAACTCCTGAGGAATCCAAGACAATCACCAGGAGACGGTCCAATGAGTGAGGAAACAGGCACAGCTGTGAGAAACGCAGATGATCAACGGGAGAAGGTGCGAAGTGGGAGGAAATGGGAACACCTGTGAGAAACCCAGACGATCACCGGGAGACGGTGCGATGTGGGAGGAAAACGGAACACCTGAGGAAACCCAGATGATCATCGGCAGACAGAATGATGAGGGTGGAAATGGTAAAACCCGGGGGAAATCCAGACGATCAACAGGAGACGTTGTGATATGATAGGAAACGGTAACAGCTGAGAGAAACCCAGACGATCACCTGGAGATGGTGCGAAGTGGGAGGAAACAGGAACTCATGAGGAAACCGACACGATCACTGGTAGACAGTGCGATGTGGGAGGAAACGGGAAAATCTGAGGAAACCCAGACGATCACCGGGAGACAGCGCGATAAGGGAGGAAGCCGGAACACCCGAGGAAACCCAGACCATCTCCGGCAGATGGTGCGATGAGGGATGAAACTGTAACACCCGGGCGAAATCCAGACGAACAATGGTTGATGGTGCGATGTGGGAGGAAATGGGAACACCTGAGGAAACACAGACAATCACCGGCAGACAGAGTGATGAAGGAGGAAATGGTAACACTCAGGTGAAATCCAGATGATCAACAGGAGACAGTGCAATGTGGGAGGAAACGGGCAGAGCTGTGAGAAACACAGAGGATCACCGGGAGATGGTGCGATGTGGGAGGAAACGGGAAAATCTGAGGAAACCCAGACGATCACCGGCAGACAGAGTGATGAGGGAGGAAATGGTAACACCCGGGGGAAATCCAGACAAACAACGGGAGATGGTGCGATGTGGGAGGAAATGGGAGCAGCTGAGGAAACCCAGACGATCACCGGGAGACAGCGCGATAAGGGAGGAAGCCGGAACACCCGAGGAAACCCAGACCATCTCCGGCAGATGGTGCGATGAGGGATGAAACTGTAACACCCGGGCGAAATCCAGACGAACAATGGTTGACGGTGCGATGTGGGAGGAAATGGGAACACCTGAGGAAACACAGACAATCACCGGCAGACAGAGTGATGAAGGAGGAAATGGTAACACTCAGGTGAAATCCTGATGATCAACGGGAGACGGTGCAATGTGGGAGGAAACGGGCAGAGCTGTGAGAAACACAGAGGATCACCGGGAGACGGTGCGATGTGGGAGGAAACGGGAACACCTGTGGAAACCCAGACAATCACCGGCAGACAGAAT
Organism: Hypanus sabinus; assembly: GCF_030144855.1. Lineage (NCBI taxonomy): Eukaryota > Metazoa > Chordata > Chondrichthyes > Myliobatiformes > Dasyatidae > Hypanus > Hypanus sabinus. The sequence continues at coordinate 6,876,892 of NC_082713.1, forward strand.
GATGAGGGTGGAAATGGTAACACCCAGGGGAAATCCGGACGATCAACGGGAGACAGAGCCAAGTGCACGGAAAAGGGAGCCCCTAAGGAAACTCAGATAATCACAAGGAGACACTGCGATCTGGGAGGAATCGGGAAAACCTGAGGAAAACCCAGATGATCACCGGAAGACGGTGTGAAGTGGGAGGAAACGGGAATACATGCGGAAACCAGGACAATCAACGGGAGACGGTGTGAAGTGGGAAGAAAAGGGAACACATGAGAGAAACCGAGTTGATCACCAGGAGACGGTGCGATGTGGGAGGAAGCCGGAACACCCGAGGAAACCCAGACGATCACCCGCAGACGGTGCGATGAGGGAGGAAACGGGCACAGCTATGAGAAACAAAGACGATCAACTGGTGAAGGTGCAAAGTGGGAGGAAATGGGAACACCTGTGAGAAACCCAGACGATGACAGGGAAAGCGGTGCGATGTTGGAGTAAATGATAACACCCAGAGGAAACCAGACGATCAATTGTAGACGGTGCGATGTGGGAGGAATCGGGAAAACCTGTGGAAAACCCAGACGATCACCGGAAGACGGTGTGAAGTGGGAGGAAACGGGAATACATGCGGAAACCAGGACAATCAACGGGAGACGGTGCGAAGTGGGAAGAAAAGGGAACACATGAGAGAAACCGAGTTGATCAACAGGAGATGGTGCGATGTGGGAGGAAGCCGGAACACCCGAGGAAACCCAAACAATCACCGGCAGATGGTGTGATGAGGGATGAAACAGTTACACCCGGGCGAAATCCAGACGATCATCTGTTGATTGTGCGATGTGGGAGGAAACGGGAGCAGCCGAGGAAACCCAGATGATCACCAGGAGACGGTGCGAAGTGGGAGGAAACGGGAACACCTGAGAGAAATCCAGATGATCACCAGGAGACGGTGCGTTGTGGGAGGAAACGGGAACACCAGGGGGAAATCCAGACATTCAAAGGGAGACGGTGCGATGTGGGAGGAAATGGGAACACCTGTGAGAAATCCAGACGACAACTGGTACACGGTGCGAAGTGGGAGGAAACTGGAACAGCTGATGAAAACAAGACGATCACCAGCAGACAGAGTGATGAGGGAGGAAATGGTAACACACGGGATAAATCCAGACAATCAACGGGAGATGTTGCGATGTGGGAGTAAACGGTAACAGCTGAGAGAAACCCAGATGATCACATGGAGACTGTGCGTTGTTGGAGGAAATGAGAACACCCGGCGGAAACCAGATGATCAATTGTAGATGGTGCGAAGTGGGAGGAGCATGAATACCTGAGGAAACCCAGACGATCACAGGTACACGGTGCGATGTGGGAGGAAACGGGAACAGCTGAGGAACCCAGACGATCACCTGGAGACGGTGCGAAGTGGGAAGAAAAGGGAACACATGAGAGAAACCGAGTTGATCACCAGGAGACGGTGCGATGTGGGAGGAAGCCGGAACACCCGAGGAAACCCAGACAATCACCCGCAGACGGTGCGATGAGGGAGGAAACGGGCACAGCTATGAGAAACAAAGACGATCAACTGGTGAAGGTGCAAAGTGGGAGGAAATGGGAACACCTGTGAGAAACCCAGACGATGACAGGGAAAGCGGTGCGATGTTGGAGTAAATGATAACACCCAGAGGAAACCAGACGATCAATTGTAGACGGTGCGATGTGGGAGGAAACGGGTAAACCTGAGGAAACCCAGACGATCACCGGCAGACGGTGCGATGAGGGAGGAAACGGAAACACCCGGGCAAAATCCAGATGATCAACGGGAGACGGTGCGATGAGGGAGGAAACGGAAACACCCGGGCAAAATCCAGATGATCAACGGGAGACGGTGCGATGAGGGAGGAAACGGTAACAACCGGGCGAAATCCAGATGATCAACGGGAGATGGTGCGAAGTTGGAGGAAGTAGGAACACCTGTGAGAAACCCAAACGATGACAGGGAAAGTGGTGCGATGTTGGAGGAAATGAGAAAACCCGGGGGAAATCCAGACTATCAACGGGAGACGGTGCGATGTGGGAGGAAATGGGAACACCTGAGGAAACCGACACGGTCACTGGTAGACAGTGCGATGTGGGAGGAAACGGGAAAATCTGAGGAAACCCAGACGATCACCGGCAGACAGAGTGATGAGGGAGGAAATGGTAACACTCGGGGGAAATCCAGACAAACAACGGGAGATGGTGCGATGTGGGAGGAAACGGGAGCAGCTGAGGAAACCCAGACGATCACCGGGAGACAGCGCGATAAGGGAGTAAGCCGGAACACCCGAGGAAACCCAGACAATCAACAGCAGACGGTGCAATGAGGGATGAAACAGTAACACCCGGGTGAAATCCAGACAATCAATGGCTGACGGTGTGATGTGTAAGGAAACGTGAATACCTGACGAAACCCAGACGATCACTGGTACACGTTGCGATTTGGGAGGAAACGGGAACACATGAGGAAACACAGAGTATCACCGGGAGACGGTGCGATGTGGGAGGAAACGGGAACACCTCAGGAAACCCAGACGATCACGGGCAGACAGAATGATGAGGGCGGAAATGGTAACACCCGGGGGAAATCCGGACGATCAACGGGAGACGGTGCGATGTGAGAGGAAACAGGAAGACCTGAGGAAATTCAGACGATAACCTGGAGATGGTGCGATGTGGGAGGAAATCGGAACACCTGTGAGAAACCCAGACGATGACAGGGAAAGCAGTGCGATGTTGGAGGAAATGATAACACCCGGGGGAAACCAGACGATCAATTGTAGATGGTGCGATGTGGGAGGAAACGTGAATACCTGAGGAACCCAGACAACAACCTGGAGACGGTGCGATGTGGGAGGAAACGGGAACACCTGAGGAACCCAGACGACAACCTGCAGACGGTGCGAAGTGGGAGGAAACGGGAACACCCGAGGAAACACAGCCGATCACCCGCAGACAGAATGATGACGGTGGAAATGGTAAAACCCAGGGGAAATCCAGACGATCAACGGGAGTCGTTGTGATGTGGTAGGAAACGGTAACAGCTGAGAGAAACCCAGACGATCACCTGGAGATGGTGCGAAGTGGGAGGAAACAGGAACACCTGAGGGAAACACAGACGATCAACGGGAGACGGTGCGATGTGTGAGGAAACGGGAATTCATGAGGAAACCCAGAAGATCACTGGTAGACAGTGCGATGTGGGAGGAAACGGGAAAATCTGAGGAAATCCAGACGATCACCGGCAGACAGAGTGATGAGGAAGGAAATGGTAACACCCAGGGGAAATCCAGACAAACAACGGGAGATGGTGCGATGTGGGAGGAAACGGGAGCAGCTGAGGAAACCCAGACGATCACCGGGAGACAGCACGATAAGGGAGGAAGCCGGAACACCCGAGGAAACCCAGACGATCACCGGCAGATGGTGCGAGGAGGGATGAAACAGTTACACCCGGGCGAAATACAGATGATCATCTGTTGACGGTGCGATGTGGGAGGAAACGGGAACAGCTATGAGAAACAAAGATGATCAACTGGTGAAGGTGCAAAGTGGGAGGAAATGGGAACACCTGTGAGAAACCCAGACGATGACAGGGAAAGCGGTGCGATGTTGGAGTAAATGATAACACCCAGAGGAAACCAGACGATCAATTGTAGACGGTGCGATGTGGGAGGAAACGGAAAGACCGGAGAGAAAACCAAACGATCACTGGGAGATGTAGTGATGTGGGAGGAATCCGGCATACATGAGGAAAACCAGACGATCAACGGGAGACGGTGCGATGAGGGAGGTAACGGTAACAACCGGGCGAAATCCAGATGATCAACGGGAGATGGTGCGAAGTTGGAGGAAGTAGGAACACCTGTGAGAAACCCAAACGATGACAGGGAAAGTGGTGCGATGTTGGAGGAAATGAGAACAGCCGGGGGAATCCAGACGATCAATTGTAAATGATGCAATGTGAGGGGAAATGGGAACACCTGAGGGAAACCCAGACGATCACCGGCAGACAGAATGATGAGGGCGGAAATGGTAAAACCCGGGGGAAATCCAGACGATCAATGGGAGACGTTGTGATGTGGTAGGAAACGGTAACACCTGTGAGAAACCCAGATGATCACCGGGAGACGGTGCGATGTGAGAGGAAACAGGAACACCTGAGGGAAACACAGATGATCACAGAGAGACGGTGTGATGTGGAAAGAAACTGGAACACCTTTGGAAACCCAGACGATAACCTGGAGATGGTGCGATGTGGGAGGAAACGGGAAAATCTGAGGAAACCCAGACGATCACCAGCAGACAGAGTGATGAGGGAGGAAATGGTAACACGCGGGGGAAATCCAGACAAACAACGGGAGACAGTGTGAAGTGGGAGGAAACGGGAGCAGCTTAGAGAATCCCAGACGATCACCGGCAGATGGTGCGATCGGGGATGAAATGGTTACTCCCGGGCGAAATCCAGACGATCATTAGTTGACGGTGCGATGTGGGAGGAAACGGGAGCAGCTGAGGAAACCCAGATGATCACCAGGAGACGGTGCAAAGTGGGAGGAAACGGGAACACCGGGGGGAAACCCAGACGATCACCAGCAGACAGAGTGATGAGGGAGGAAATGGTAACACCTGAGAGAAACCCAGACGATCACCTGGAGATGGTGCAAAGTGGGAGGAAGCAGGAACACCTGAGGGAAACACAGACGATCAATGGGAGAAGGTGCGATGTGAGAGGAAACAGGAATACCTGCGGAAACCCAGAAGATCACAGGGAGACGGTGAAATGTGTGAGGAAACGGTAACACACGGGCGAAATCCAGATGATCAGCGGGAGATGGTGCGATGTGCGAGGAAAAGGGAACTCCTGAGGAATCCCAGACGATCACCGGGAGACGGTGCGATGTGAGAGGAACCGGGCACAGCTGTGAGAAACACAGACGATCAACGGGAGAAGGTGCGATGAGGGAGGAAATGGGAATAACTGAGGAAACACAGACGATCACCGGGAGACGGTGCGATGTGGGAGGAAGCCGGAACACCCGAGGAAACCCAGACGATCACCCGTAGACGGTGCGATGAGGGAGGAAATGGGAAAACCAGAGGAAACACAGATGATCACCAGGAGACGGTGCGTTGTGGGAGGAAACGGGAACACCTGAGGAAACCCAGACGATCACCGGCAGACAGAGTGATGAGGGAGGAAATGGTAACACACGGGGTAAAGCCAGATGATCAACGGGAGACGTTGCGGTGTGGGAGTAAACGGTAACAGCTGAGAGAAACCCAGACGATCACCTGGAGATGGTGCGAAGTGGGAGGAAGCGGGAACACCTGAGGGAAACACAGATGATCAACGGGAGACAGTGCGATGTGAGAGGAAACAGGAATACCTGCGGAAACCCAGAAGATCACAGGGAGACGGTGCAATGTGTGAGGAAACAGGAACACCAGGGGGAAATCCAGACGATCAACGGGAGACGGTGCGATGTGGGAGGAAACAGGAACACCTGAGAGAAACCCAGACGATCACCAGGAGACGGTGCCATCTTGGAGGAAACGGGAAAACCAGAGGAAACACACATGATCACCAGGAGACGGTGCATTGTGGGAGGAAACCAGAACCGCTGAAGAAACCCAGATGATTACCTGGAGACGGTGCGAAGTGGGAGGAAACGGGAACACCTGAGAGAAAACAAGACAATCACCGGGAGACGGTGCGATGAGGGATGAAACGGTTACACCCGGGCGAAATCCAGACGATCATCAGTTGACGGTGCGATGTGGGAGGAAACGAGAGCAGCTGAGGAGACCCAGACTATCACCAGGAGACGGTGCGATCTTCCAGGTAACGGGAAAACCCGAGGAAACACAGATGATCACCAGGAGACGGTGCGAAGTGGGAGGAAACGGGAACACCAGGGGGAAATCCAGACGTTCAAAGGGAGACGGTGCGATGTGGGAGGAAATGGGAAGACTTGTGAGAAACCCAGATGATCACTGGTACATGGTGCAAAGTGGGAGGAAACAGGAACAGCTGAGGAAACCAAGACGATCACCAGCAGACAGAGTGATGAGGGAGGAAATGGTAACACCCGGGGGAAATCCAGACAATCAATGGGAGATGTTGTGATGTGGGAGTAAACGGTAACAGCTGAGAGAAACCCAGACGATCACCTGGAGATGGTGCAAAGTGGGAGGAAGCAGAAACACCTGAGAGAAACACAGACGATCAATGGGAGAAGGTGCGATGTGAGAGGAAACAGGAATACCTGCAGAAACCCAGAAGATCACAGGGAGACGGTGAAATGTGTGAGGAAACGGTAACACCCGGGCGAAATGCAGATGATCAGCGGGAGATGGTGCGATGTGCGAGGAAAAGGGAACTCCTGAGGAATCCCAGACGATCAGCGGGAGACGGTGCGATGAGGGATGAAACGGTTACACCCGGGCGAAATCCAGACGATCATCAGTTGACGGTGCGATGTGGGAGGAAATGAGAGCAGCTGAGGAGACCCAGACTATCACCAGGAGACGGTGCGATCTTCGAGGTAACGGGAAAACCCGAGGAAACACAGATGATTACCTGGAGACGACGCAAAGTGGGAGGAAACGGGAACACCTGAGAGAAAACCAGACAATCACCGGGAGACGGTGCGATGTGGGAGGAAACGGTAACACCCGGGCGAAATCCAGATGATCAGCGGGAGATGGTGCGATGTGCGAGGAAAAGAGAACTCCTGAGGAATCCCAGACGATCACGGGGAGACGGTGCGATGTCGGATGAAATGGGAACACCTGAGAGAAACCCAGACGATCACCGGGAGACGATGCGATGTGGGTGGAAACCGGAACACCTGAGAAAACCCAGACGATCACTGGTACACGGTGTGATGTGGGAGCAAACGGGAGCTGCTGAGGAAACCCAGACGATCACTGGCAGACGGTGCGAAGAGGGTGGAAACGGTAACACCTGGTGGAAATCCAGACGATCAATGGGAGACGTTGCGATGTGGGAGGAAACAGGAACACCTGAGAGAAACCCAGACGATGACCGGCAGACAGATTGATTAGGGAGGAAATGGTAACACCCGGGGGAAATCCAGACGATCAAAGGGAGACGGTGTGACGTGGGCGGAAACGGGAGCAGCTGAGGAAATCCAGATGTTCACCAGGAGACAGTGCGATCTGGGAGGAATCGGGAACAGCTGAGAGAAACCCAGACGATCACCGGGAGACGGAGCGAAGTGGGAGGAAACGGAAACACCTGCGGAAACACAGACGATGACAGGGAAAGCGGTGCAATGTGGGAGGAAACGGGAACACCTGCAGAAACACAGACGATGACAGCGAAAGCGGAGCGATGTGGGAGGAAACGGGAACACCTACGGAAACACAGATGGTGACAGTGAAAGCGGTGCAATGTGGGAGGAAACGGGAACACCTGCAGAAACACAGACGATGACAGGGAAAGCGGAGTGATGTGGGAGGAAACGGGAACACCTGTGGAAACACAGATGGTGACAGTGAAAGCGGTGCAATGTGGGAGGAAACGGGAACACCTGAGAGAAACCCAGATGATCACCGGCAGACGGTGGGAAAAGGGAGGAAACGGGAACAGCTGGGGGAAATCCAGACGATCAACAGGAGATGGTACGATGTGGGAGGAAACGGGAACACCTGAGAGAAACCCAGACGATCACCGGGAGACAGTGCAATGTGGGAGGAAACGGGAACACCTGAGAGAAACCCAGACGATAACCGGGAGACGGTGCGATGTGGGAGGAAACGAGTAAACCTGAGGATACACAGAGGATCAACGGGAGACGGTGCGATGTGGGAGGAAACGGGAACACCTGAGGAAACCCAGACAATCACCGGCAGACAGAATAATTAGGGCGGAAATGGTAACACCCGGGGGAAATCCAGATGATCAACGGGAGACGGTGCCATGTGGGCGGAAAAGGGAGACCTTGAGGAAACCCAGATATTCACCAGGAGACAGAATGATGAGGGCGGAAATGGTAACACTCACGTGAAATCCAGATGATCACCGGAAGACGGTGTGAAGTGGGAGGAAATGGGAATACATGCGGAAACCAGGACGATCAACGGGAGACGGTGCGATATGGGCGGAAACGGTATCATCTGAGGAAACACAGATGATCAGAGAGAGATGGTGCGATGTGGGAGGAAACAGGAACATCTGAGAGAAACCAAGACTAACAGGTTGAGATAGTCGATCACAGGGAGATGCTGCGAAGTGGGAGGAAACGGATACACCTGAGAGAAACCCAGACGATCACTGGCAGACGGTGCGAAGAGGGTGGAAACGATAACACTTGGGGGAGATCCAGACGATCAACGGGAGACGTTGCGATGTGGGAGGAAATGGGAACACCTGAGAGAAAACCAGACGATCACCGGGAGACGGTGCGATGAGGGATGAAACGGTTACACCCGGGCAAAATCCAGACGATCATCAGTTGACGGTGCGATGTGGGAGGAAACGGGAGCAGCTGAGGAAACCCAGATGATCACCAGGAGACGGTGCGAAGTGGGAGGAAACGGGAACACCTGAGAGAAATCCAGACTATCACCAGGAGACGGTGCGATCTTCGAGGTAACGGGAAAATGCGAGGAAACACAGATGATCACCAGGAGATGGTGCGAAGTGGGAGGAAACGGGAACACCGGGGGGAAATCCAGACGTTCAAAGGGAGACGGTGCGATGTGGGAGGAAATGGGAACACCTGAGGAAACCCAGACGATCACTGGTAGACAGAATAATTAGGGCGGAAATGGTAACACCCGGGGGAAATCCAGACGATCAACGGGAGACGGTGCCATGTGGGCGGAAAAGGGAGACCCTGAGGAAACCCAGATATTCACCAGGAGACAGAATGATGAGGGCGGAAATGGTAACACTCACGTGAAATCCAGATGATCAACGGGAGTCGGTGCGATCTGGGAGGAATCGGGAAACCCTGAGGAAAACCCAGACGATCACCGGAAGACGATGTGAAGTGGAAGGAAATGGGAATACATGCGGAAACCAGGACGATCAATGGGAGACGGTGCGATATGGGCGGAAACGGTATCATCTGAGGAAACACAGATGATCAGAGAGAGATGGTGCGATGTGGGAGGAAACAGGAAAACCTGAGGAAACCCAGACGATAACCTGGAAACGGTGCAATATGGGAGGAAACAGGAACACCTGAGAGAAACCAAGACTATCACATTGAGATAGTCGATCACAGGGAGATGCTGCGATGTGGGAGGAAACAGGAACACCTGAGAGAAACCCAGACGATCATCAGGAGACGGTGCCATCTTGGAGGAAACGGGAAAACCAGAGGAAACACAGATGATCACCAGGAGATGGTGCGATGTGAGAGGAAACAGGAATACCTGCGGAAACCCAGAAGATCACAGGGAGACAGTGAAATGTGTGAGGAAACGGTAACACCCGGGGGAAATCCAGACGATCAAACGGAAAGCGTTGCAATGTGGGAGGAAACGGGAACACCTGAGGGTAACACAGACGATCACCGGGAGACGGTGCGATGTGGGAGGAAACAGGAACACCTGAGAGAAACCCAGACAATATTCCGGGAGACGGTGCAATGTGGGCGGAAACGGGAGCAGCGGAGGAAACCCAGATGATCAACAGGAGACGGTACGATCTGGGAGGAATCAGGAAAACCAGAGAAAGCAAATACGATCACCAGGAGACGGTGCGATCTGGGAGGAAACGGGAATACCTGCGGAAACCCAGACGATCACAGGGAGATGGTGCGATGTGGGCGGAAATGGTATCACCTGAGGAAACACAGTAGATCACAGGGAGACGGTGCGAAGTGGGAGGAAACGGGAACACCTGAGGAAACCCAGACAATCACTGGTAGACGGTGCGATGTGGGAGGAAACGGGAACAACTGCGGAAACACAGACGATGACAGGGAAAGCGGAGCGATGTGGGAGGAAACGGGTACACCTGAGAGAATCCCAGATGATCACCGGCAGACGGTGCGATGAGGGAGAAAACGGTAACACCTGGGGGAAATCCAGACGATCAACGGGAGACGGTGCGATGTGGGATGAAATGGGAACACCTGAGAGAAACCCAGACGATCACCGGGAGACGATGCGATGTGGGTGGAAACCGGAACACCTGAGAAAACCCAGACGATCACTGGTACACGGTGTGATGTGGGAGCAAACGGGAGCTGCTGAGGAAACCCAGACGATCACTGGCAGACGGTGCGATGTGGGAGGAAACAGGAACACCTGAGAGAAACCCAGACGATGACCGGCAGACAGATTGATTAGGGAGGAAATGGTAACACCCGGGGGAAATCCAGACGATCAAAGGGAGACGGTGTGACGTGGGCGGAAACGGGAGCAGCTGAGGAAATCCAGATGTTCACCAGGAGACAGTGCGATCTGGGAGGAATCGGGAACAGCTGAGAGAAACCCAGACGATCACCGGGAGACGGAGCGAAGTGGGAGGAAACGGAAACACCTGCGGAAACACAGACGATGACAGGGAAAGTGGTGCAATGTGGGAGGAAACGGGAACACCTGCAGAAACACAGACGATGACAGCGAAAGCGGAGCGATGTGGGAGGAAACGGGAACACCTACGGAAACACAGATGGTGACAGTGAAAGCGGTGCAATGTGGGAGGAAACGGGAACACCTGCAGAAACACAGACGATGACAGGGAAAGCGGAGTGATGTGGGAGGAAACGGGAACACCTGTGGAAACACAGATGGTGACAGTGAAAGCGGTGCAATGTGGGAGGAAACGGGAACACCTGAGAGAAACCCAGATGATCACCGGCAGACGGTGGGAAAAGGGAGGAAACGGGAACAGCTGGGGGAAATCCAGACGATCAACAGGAGATGGTACGATGTGGGAGGAAACGGGAACACCTGAGAGAAACCCAGACGATCACCGGGAGACAGTGCAATGTGGGAGGAAACGGGAACACCTGAGAGAAACCCAGACGATAACCGGGAGACGGTGCGATGTGGGAGGAAACGAGTAAACCTGAGGATACACAGAGGATCAACGGGAGACGGTGCGATGTGGGAGGAAACGGGAACACCTGAGGAAACCCAGACAATCACCGGCAGACAGAATAATTAGGGCGGAAATGGTAACACCCGGGGGAAATCCAGATGATCAACGGGAGACGGTGCCATGTGGGCGGAAAAGGGAGACCTTGAGGAAACCCAGATATTCACCAGGAGACAGAATGATGAGGGCGGAAATGGTAACACTCACGTGAAATCCAGATGATCACCGGAAGACGGTGTGAAGTGGGAGGAAATGGGAATACATGCGGAAACCAGGACGATCAACGGGAGACGGTGCGATATGGGCGGAAACGGTATCATCTGAGGAAACACAGATGATCAGAGAGAGATGGTGCGATGTGGGAGGAAACAGGAACATCTGAGAGAAACCAAGACTAACAGGTTGAGATAGTCGATCACAGGGAGATGCTGCGAAGTGGGAGGAAACGGATACACCTGAGAGAAACCCAGACGATCACTGGCAGACGGTGCGAAGAGGGTGGAAACGATAACACTTGGGGGAGATCCAGACGATCAACGGGAGACGTTGCGATGTGGGAGGAAATGGGAACACCTGAGAGAAAACCAGACGATCACCGGGAGACGGTGCGATGAGGGATGAAACGGTTACACCCGGGCAAAATCCAGACGATCATCAGTTGACGGTGCGATGTGGGAGGAAACGGGAGCAGCTGAGGAAACCCAGATGATCACCAGGAGACGGTGCGAAGTGGGAGGAAACGGGAACACCTGAGAGAAATCCAGACTATCACCAGGAGACGGTGCGATCTTCGAGGTAACGGGAAAATGCGAGGAAACACAGATGATCACCAGGAGATGGTGCGAAGTGGGAGGAAACGGGAACACCGGGGGGAAATCCAGACGTTCAAAGGGAGACGGTGCGATGTGGGAGGAAATGGGAACACCTGAGGAAACCCAGACGATCACTGGTAGACAGAATAATTAGGGCGGAAATGGTAACACCCGGGGGAAATCCAGACGATCAACGGGAGACGGTGCCATGTGGGCGGAAAAGGGAGACCCTGAGGAAACCCAGATATTCACCAGGAGACAGAATGATGAGGGCGGAAATGGTAACACTCACGTGAAATCCAGATGATCAACGGGAGTCGGTGCGATCTGGGAGGAATCGGGAAACCCTGAGGAAAACCCAGACGATCACCGGAAGACGATGTGAAGTGGAAGGAAATGGGAATACATGCGGAAACCAGGACGATCAATGGGAGACGGTGCGATATGGGCGGAAACGGTATCATCTGAGGAAACACAGATGATCAGAGAGAGATGGTGCGATGTGGGAGGAAACAGGAAAACCTGAGGAAACCCAGACGATAACCTGGAAACGGTGCAATATGGGAGGAAACAGGAACACCTGAGAGAAACCAAGACTATCACATTGAGATAGTCGATCACAGGGAGATGCTGCGATGTGGGAGGAAACAGGAACACCTGAGAGAAACCCAGACGATCATCAGGAGACGGTGCCATCTTGGAGGAAACGGGAAAACCAGAGGAAACACAGATGATCACCAGGAGATGGTGCGATGTGAGAGGAAACAGGAATACCTGCGGAAACCCAGAAGATCACAGGGAGACAGTGAAATGTGTGAGGAAACGGTAACACCCGGGGGAAATCCAGACGATCAAACGGAAAGCGTTGCAATGTGGGAGGAAACGGGAACACCTGAGGGTAACACAGACGATCACCGGGAGACGGTGCGATGTGGGAGGAAACAGGAACACCTGAGAGAAACCCAGACAATATTCCGGGAGACGGTGCAATGTGGGCGGAAACGGGAGCAGCGGAGGAAACCCAGATGATCAACAGGAGACGGTACGATCTGGGAGGAATCAGGAAAACCAGAGAAAGCAAATACGATCACCAGGAGACGGTGCGATCTGGGAGGAAACGGGAATACCTGCGGAAACCCAGACGATCACAGGGAGATGGTGCGATGTGGGCGGAAATGGTATCACCTGAGGAAACACAGTAGATCACAGGGAGACGGTGCGAAGTGGGAGGAAACGGGAACACCTGAGGAAACCCAGACAATCACTGGTAGACGGTGCGATGTGGGAGGAAACGGGAACAACTGCGGAAACACAGACGATGACAGGGAAAGCGGAGCGATGTGGGAGGAAACGGGTACACCTGAGAGAATCCCAGATGATCACTGGCAGACAGTGCGATGAGGGAGAAAACGGTAACACCTGGGGGAAATCCAGACGATCAACGGGAGACGGTGCGATGTGGGAGGAAACGGGAACACCTGAGAGAAACCCAGACGATCACCGGGAGACGATGCAATTTGGGTGGAAACCGGAACACCTGAGGAAACCCAGACGATCACCCGCAGAAAGAGTGATGAGGGAGGAAATGGTAAAATCCGGGGGAAATCCAGACGATTAACGGGAGACGGTGCAATGTGGGTGGAAACGGGAACACCTGCGGACACACAGACGATGACAGGGAAAGTGGAGCGATGTGGGAGGAAACGGATACACCTGAGGAAACGCAGACGTTCAACGGGAGACGGTGCGAAGTGGGAGGAAATGGGAACACCTGAGAGAAACCAAGACTATCACATTGAGATAGTCGATCACAGGGAGATACTGCGATCTGGGAGGAAACCAGAACACCTGAGGAAATCCAGACGATCAACGGAAGACGGTGCGATGTGGGAGGAAATGGGAACACCTGAGAGAAACCCAGACGATGACCGGCAGACAGATTGATTAGGGAGGAAATGGTAACACCCGGGGGAAATCCAGACGATCAAAGGGAAAGCGTTGCAATGTGGGAGGAAACGGGAACACCTGAGGGAAACACAGACGATCACCGGGAGACGGTGCGATGTGGGAGGAAACGGGAACACCTGAGAGAAACCCAGACGATATTCCGGGAGACGGTGCAATGTGGGCGGAAACGGGAGAAGCGGAGGAAACCCAGATGATCAACAGGAGACGGTACGATCTGGGAGGAATCAGGAAAACCAGAGAAAACAAATACGATCACCAGGAGACGGTGCGATCTGGGAGGAAACAGGAACACCTGAGGAAACCCAGACAATCACTGGTAGACGGTGCGATGTGGGAGGAAACGGGAACAACTGCGGAAACACAGACGATGACAGGGAAAGCGGAGCGATGTGGGAGGAAACGGATACACCTGAGAGAATCCCAGATGATCACTGGCAGACGGTGCGATGAGGAAGAAAACGGTAACACCTGGGGGAAATCCAGACAATCAATGGGAGACGGTGCGATGTGGGAGGAAACGGGAACACCTGAGAGAAACCCAGACGATCACCGGGAGACGATGCAATGTGGGTGGAAACCGGAACACCTGAGGAAACCCAGACGATCACCCGCAGAAAGAGTGATGAGGGAGGAAATGGTAAAACCCGGGGGAAATCCAGACGATTAACGGGAGACGGTGCAATGTGGGTGGAAACGGGAAAACCTGAGGAAAACCCAGACGATCACGGGGAGACACTGCGATGTGGGAGGAAGCCGGAACACCTGAGGAAACCCAGACGATCACCCGCAGACGGTGCGATGAGGGAGGAAATGGGAAAACCAGAGGAAACACAGATGATCACCAGGAGACGGTGCGTTGTGGGAGGAAACGGGGACTCCTGAGGAAACCCAGATGATTACCTGGAGACGACGCAAAGTGCGAGGAAAAGGGAACTCCTGAGGAATCCCAGACGATCACTGGGAGACGGTGCAATGTGTTAGGAAACGGGCACAGCTGTGAGAAACACAGACGATCAACGGGAGAAGGTGCGATGTGGGAGGAAACAGGAATAACTGAGGAAACCCAGAAGATCACTGGTACACGGTGTGATGTGGGAGCAAACGGGAGCTGCTGAGGAAACCCAGACAATCACTGGCAGACGGTGCGAAGAGGGTGGAAACGGTAACACCTGGTGGAAATCCAGACGATCAACGGGAGACGTTGCGATTTGGGAGGAAACAGGAACACCTGAGAGAAACCCAGACGATGACCGGCAGACAGATTGAATAGGGAGGAAATGGTAACACCCGGGAGAAATCCAGACGATCACAGGGAGATGGTGTGACGTGGGCGGAAACGGGAGCAGCTGAGGAAATCCAGATGTTCACCAAGAGACAGTGCGATCTGGGAGGAATCGAGAACAGCTGAGAGAAACCCAGATGATCACCGGGAGACGGAGCGATGTGGGAGGAAACGGAAACACCTGAGGAAACCCTGACAATTACCTGGATATGGTGCAATGTGGGAGGAAACAGGAGCAGCTGAGGAAACCCAGATGATCACCAGGAGACAGTGAGATCTGGGAGGAAAGGGGAACACCTGAGAGAAACCCAGACGATCACTGGTAGACGGTGCGATGTGGGAGGAAATGGGAACACCTGCGGAAACACAGACGATGACAGGAAAAGAGGTGCAATGTGGGAGGAAACGGGAACACCTGCAGAAACACAAACGATGACAGGGAAAGCGGAGCGATGTGGGAGGAAACGGGAACACCTGAGAGAAACCCAGATGATGACAGAGAAAGCGTTGCAATGTGGGAGGAAACGGGAACACCTGAGAGAAACCCAGATGATCACCGGCAGATGGTGCGAAAAGGGAGGAAACGGGAACAGCTGGGGGAAATCCAGATGATCAACAGGAGACGGTGCGATGTGGGAGGAAACGGGAACACCTGAGGAAACCCAGACGATCACTGGTAGACGGTGTGTTGTGGGAGGAAACTGGAAAATCTGAGGAAACACAGACGATCACCGGGAGATGGTGAGAAGTTGGAGGAAATGGGAACAACTGAGAGAAACCCAGTCGATCAACGGGAGATGGTGCGATGTGGAAGGAAACGGGATTACCTGAGAGAAACCCAGACGACAACCAGGAGACGGGGCGAAGTGGGAGGAAACCGGAACACCTGAGGAAACCCAGACAATCACCCACAGAATGAGTGATGAGGGAGGAAATGGTAAAATCCGGGGGAAATCCAGACGATTAACGGGAGACAGTGGAATGTGGGTGGAAACGGGAACACCTGCGGACACACAGACGATGACAGGGAAAGTGGAGCGATGTGGGAGGAAACTGGAACAACTGAGAGAAACCCAGTCGATCAACGGGAGACGGTGCGATGTGGAAGGAAATGGGATCACCTGAGAGAAACCCAGACGATCACCGGCAGACGGTCCGATGAGGGAGGAATAGGGAACACCTGAGGGAAACCCAGACGATAACCTGGAGACGGTGCAATGTGGGAAGAAATCGGAACACCTGAGGAAACTCAGACGATCACCGGCAGACAGAGTGATGACGGAGGAAATGATAAAATCCGGGGGAAATCCAGACGATCAACGGGAGACGTTGCCATGTGGGAGGAAACGGGAGCAGCTGAGGAAACCCAGATGATCACCTGGAGATGGTGCGATCTGGGAGGAAATGGGAACACCTGAGGAAAACCAGACGATCACTGGTAGACGGTGTGTTGTGGGAGGAAACTGGAAAATCTGAGGAAACACAGACGATCACCGGGAGATGGTGAGAAGTTGGAGGAAATGGGAACAACTGAGAGAAACCCAGTCGATCAACGGGAGACGGTGCGATATGGGAGGAAACGGGAACACATGCGGAAACACAGACGATGACAGGGAAAGCGGAGCGATGTGGGAGGAAACGGATACACCTGAGAGAATCCCAGATGATCACTGGCAGATGGTGCGATGAGGGAGAAAACGGTAACACCTGGGGGAAATCCAGACGATCAACGGGAGACGGTGCGATGTGGGAGGAAACGGGAACACCTGATAGAGACCCAGATGATCACCGGGAGACGATGCGATGTGGGTGGAAACCGGAACACCTGAGGAAACCCAGACGATCACCCGCAGAAAGAGTGATGAGGGAGGAAATGGTAAAACCCGGGGGAAATCCAGACGATTAACGGGAGACGGTGCAATGTGGGTGGAAACGGGAAAACCTGAGGAAAACCCAGACGATCACAGGGAGACGGTGCGAAGTGGGAGGAAACGGGAATACCTGCGGAAACCCGTACGATCACAGGAAGACGGTGCGATGTGGGCGGAAATGGGAACACCTGCGGAAACAGAGACGATGACAGGGAAAGTGGTGCAATGTGGGAGGAAACAGGAACACCTGAGGAAACGCAGACGTTCAACGGGAGACGGTGCGAAGTGGGAGGAAATGGGAACAACTGAGAGAAACCCAGTCGATCAACGGGAGACGGTGCGATGTGGAAGGAAACGGGATCACCTGAGAGAAACCAAGACGACAACCAGGAGACGGTGTAATGTGGGAAGAAATCGGATCACCTGAGGAAACTCAGACGATCACCGGCAGACAGAGTGATGAGGGAGAAAATGGTAAAATCCGGGGGAAATCCAGACGATCAACGGGAGACGTTGCGGTGTGGGAGGAAACGGGAGCAGCTGATGAAACCCAGATGTTCACCTGGAGACAGTGCAATCTGGGAAGAAACGGGAACACCTGAGTGAAACCCAGACGATCACTGGTAGACGGTGCGATGTGGGAGGAAACGGGAACATCTGAGGAAACACAGACGATCACCGGGAGATTGTGAGAAGTTGGAGGAAATGGGAACAACTGAGAGAAACCCAGACGATCAACGGGAAAGCGGAGCGATGTGGGAGGAAACAGGTACACCTGAGAGAATCCCAGATGATCACTGGCAGACGGTGCGATGAGGGAGAAAACGGTAACACCTGGGGGAAATCCAGACGATCAACGGGAGACGGTGCGATGTGGAAGGAAACGGGATCACCTGAGAGAAACCCAGACGACAACCAGGAGACGGGGCAAAGTGGGAGGAAACCGGAACACCTGAGGAAACCCAGATGATGACAGGGAAAGCGGAGCGATGTGGGAGGAAACAGGTACACCTGAGAGAATCCCAGATGATCACTGGCAGACGGTGCGATGAGGGAGAAAACGGTAACACCTGGGGGAAATCCAGACGATCAACGGGAGACGGTGCGATGTGGGATGAAATGGGAACACCTGAGAGAAACCCAGACGATCACCGGGAGACGATGCGATGTGGGTGGAAACCGGAACACCTGAGAAAACCCAGACGATCACTGGTACATGGTGTGATGTGGGAGGAAACGGGAGCTGCTGAGGAAACCCAGACGATCACTGGCAGACGGTGCGAAGAGGGTGGAAACGGGAACAACTGCGGAAACACAGACGATGACAGGGAAAGCGGAGCGATGTGGGAGGAAACGGGAACACCTGAGAGAAACCCAGACGATATTCCGGGAGACGGTGCAATGTGGGCGGAAACGGTAGCAGCGGAGGAAACCCAGATGATCAACAGGAGACGGTACGATCTGGGAGGAATCCGGAAAACCAGAGAAAACAAATACGATCACCAGGAGACGGTGCAATCTGGGAGGAAACGGGAATACCTGCGGAAACCCAGACGATCACAGGGAGATGGTGCGATGTGGGCGGAAATGGTATCACCTGAGGAAACACAGTAGATCACAGGGAGACGGTGCGATGAGGGAGAAAACGGTAACACCTGGGGGAAATCCAGACGATCAACGGGAGACTGTGCGATGTGGGAGGAAACGGGAACACCTGAGGAAACCCAGACGATCACCCGCAGAAAGAGTGATGAGGGAGGAAATGGTAAAACCCGGGGGAAATCCAGACGATTAACGGGAGACGGTGCAATGTGGGTGGAAACGGGAAAACCTGAGGAAAACCCAGACGATCACAGGGAGACGGTGCGAAGTGGGAGGAAACGGGAATACCTGTGGAAACCCGTACGATCACAGGAAGACGGTGCGATGTGGGCGGAAATGGGAACACCTGCGGAAACAGAGACGATGACAGGGAAAGCGGTGCAATGTGGGAGGAAACAGGAACACCTGAGGAAACGCAGACGTTCAACGGGAGACAGTGCGAAGTGGGTGGAAACGGGAAAACCTGAGGAAAACCCAGACGATCACAGGGAGACGGTGCGAAGTGGGAGGAAACGGGAATACCTGCGGAAACCCGTACGATCACAGGAAGACGGTGCGATGTGGGCGGAAATGGGAACACCTGTGGAAACAGAGACGATGACAGGGAAAGTGGTGCAATGTGGGAGGAAACAGGAACACCTGAGGAAACGCAGACGTTCAACGGGAGACGGTGCGAAGTGGGAGGAAATGGGAACAACTGAGAGAAACCCAGTCGATCAACGGGAGACGGTGCGATGTGGAAGGAAGCGGGATCACCTGAGAGAAACCCAGACGACAACCAGGAGACGGTGTAATGTGGGAAGAAATCGGATCACCTGAGGAAACTCAGACGATCACCGGCAGACAGAGTGATGAGGGAGAAAATGGTAAAATCCGGGGGAAATCCAGACGATCAACGGGAGACGTTGCGGTGTGGGAGGAAACGGGAGCAGCTGATGAAACCCAGATGTTCACCTGGAGACAGTGCGATCTGGGAAGAAACGGGAACACCTGAGTGAAACCCAGACGATCACTGGTAGATGGTGCGATGTGGGAGGAAACGGGAACATCTGAGGAAACACAGACGATCACCGGGAGATTGTGAGAAGTTGGAGGAAATGGGAACAACTGAGAGAAACCCAGACGATCAACGGGAAAGCGGAGCGATGTGGGAGGAAACAGGTACACCTGAGAGAATCCCAGATGATCACTGGCAGACGGTGCGATGAGGGAGAAAACGGTAACACCTGGGGGAAATCCAGACGATCAACGGGAGACGGTGCGATGTGGAAGGAAACGGGATCACCTGAGAGAAACCCAGACGACAACCAGGAGACGGGGCAAAGTGGGAGGAAACCGGAACACCTGAGGAAACCCAGACGATGACAGGGAAAGCGGAGCGATGTGGGAGGAAACAGGTACACCTGAGAGAATCCCAGATGATCACTGGCAGACGGTGCGATGAGGGAGAAAACGGTAACACCTGGGGGAAACGCAGACGTTCAACGGGAGACAGTGCGAAGTGGGTGGAAACGGGAAAACCTGAGGAAAACCCAGACGATCACAGGGAGACGGTGCGAAGTGGGAGGAAACGGGAATACCTGCGGAAACCCGTACGATCACAGGAAGACGGTGCGATGTGGGCGGAAATGGGAACACCTGTGGAAACAGAGACGATGACAGGGAAAGTGGTGCAATGTGGGAGGAAACAGGAACACCTGAGGAAACGCAGACGTTCAACGGGAGACGGTGCGAAGTGGGAGGAAATGGGAACAACTGAGAGAAACCCAGTCGATCAACGGGAGACGGTGCGATGTGGAAGGAAGCGGGATCACCTGAGAGAAACCCAGACGACAACCAGGAGACGGTGTAATGTGGGAAGAAATCGGATCACCTGAGGAAACTCAGACGATCACCGGCAGACAGAGTGATGAGGGAGAAAATGGTAAAATCCGGGGGAAATCCAGACGATCAACGGGAGACGTTGCGGTGTGGGAGGAAACGGGAGCAGCTGATGAAACCCAGATGTTCACCTGGAGACAGTGCGATCTGGGAAGAAACGGGAACACCTGAGTGAAACCCAGACGATCACTGGTAGATGGTGCGATGTGGGAGGAAACGGGAACATCTGAAGAAACACAGACGATCACCGGGAAAGCGGAGCGATGTGGGAGGAAACAGGTACACCTGAGAGAATCCCAGATGATCACTGGCAGACGGTGCGATGAGGGAGAAAACGGTAACACCTGGGGGAAATCCAGACGATCAACGGGAGACGGTGCGATGTGGAAGGAAACGGGATCACCTGAGAGAAACCCAGACGACAACCAGGAGACGGGGCAAAGTGGGAGGAAACCGGAACACCTGAGGAAACCCAGACGATGACAGGGAAAGCGGAGCGATGTGGGAGGAAACAGGTACACCTGAGAGAATCCCAGATGATCACTGGCAGACGGTGCGATGAGGGAGAAAACGGTAACACCTGGGGGAAACGCAGACGTTCAACGGGAGACAGTGCGAAGTGGGTGGAAACGGGAAAACCTGAGGAAAACCCAGACGATCACAGGGAGACGGTGCGAAGTGGGAGGAAACGGGAATACCTGCGGAAACCCGTACGATCACAGGAAGACGGTGCGATGTGGGCGGAAATGGGAACACCTGTGGAAACAGAGACGATGACAGGGAAAGTGGTGCAATGTGGGAGGAAACAGGAACACCTGAGGAAACGCAGACGTTCAACGGGAGACGGTGCGAAGTGGGAGGAAATGGGAACAACTGAGAGAAACCCAGTCGATCAACGGGAGACGGTGCGATGTGGAAGGAAGCGGGATCACCTGAGAGAAACCCAGACGACAACCAGGAGACGGTGTAATGTGGGAAGAAATCGGATCACCTGAGGAAACTCAGACGATCACCGGCAGACAGAGTGATGAGGGAGAAAATGGTAAAATCCGGGGGAAATCCAGACGATCAACGGGAGACGTTGCGGTGTGGGAGGAAACGGGAGCAGCTGATGAAACCCAGATGTTCACCTGGAGACAGTGCGATCTGGGAAGAAACGGGAACACCTGAGTGAAACCCAGACGATCACTGGTAGATGGTGCGATGTGGGAGGAAACGGGAACATCTGAGGAAACACAGACGATCACCGGGAGATTGTGAGAAGTTGGAGGAAATGGGAACAACTGAGAGAAACCCAGACGATCAACGGGAAAGCGGAGCGATGTGGGAGGAAACAGGTACACCTGAGAGAATCCCAGATGATCACTGGCAGACGGTGCGATGAGGGAGAAAACGGTAACACCTGGGGGAAATCCAGACGATCAACGGGAGACGGTGCGATGTGGAAGGAAACGGGATCACCTGAGAGAAACCCAGACGACAACCAGGAGACGGGGCAAAGTGGGAGGAAACCGGAACACCTGAGGAAACCCAGACGATGACAGGGAAAGCGGAGCGATGTGGGAGGAAACAGGTACACCTGAGAGAATCCCAGATGATCACTGGCAGACGGTGCGATGAGGGAGAAAACGGTAACACCTGGGGGAAATCCAGACGATCAACGGGAGACGGTGCGATGTGGGATGAAATGGGAACACCTGAGAGAAACCCAGACGATCACCGGGAGACGATGCGATGTGGGTGGAAACCGGAACACCTGAGAAAACCCAGACGATCACTGGTACATGGTGTGATGTGGGAGGAAACGGGAGCTGCTGAGGAAACCCAGACGATCACTGGCAGACGGTGCGAAGAGGGTGGAAACGGGAACAACTGCGGAAACACAGACGATGACAGGGAAAGCGGAGCGATGTGGGAGGAAACGGGAACACCTGAGAGAAACCCAGACGATATTCCGGGAGACGGTGCAATGTGGGCGGAAACGGTAGCAGCGGAGGAAACCCAGATGATCAACAGGAGACGGTACGATCTGGGAGGAATCCGGAAAACCAGAGAAAACAAATACGATCACCAGGAGACGGTGCAATCTGGGAGGAAACGGGAATACCTGCGGAAACCCAGACGATCACAGGGAGATGGTGCGATGTGGGCGGAAATGGTATCACCTGAGGAAACACAGTAGATCACAGGGAGACGGTGCGATGAGGGAGAAAACGGTAACACCTGGGGGAAATCCAGACGATCAACGGGAGACTGTGCGATGTGGGAGGAAACGGGAACACCTGAGGAAACCCAGACGATCACCCGCAGAAAGAGTGATGAGGGAGGAAATGGTAAAACCCGGGGGAAATCCAGACGATTAACGGGGACGGTGCAATGTGGGTGGAAACGGGAAAACCTGAGGAAAACCCAGACGATCACAGGGAGACGGTGCGAAGTGGGAGGAAACGGGAATACCTGTGGAAACCCGTACGATCACAGGAAGACGGTGCGATGTGGGCGGAAATGGGAACACCTGCGGAAACAGAGACGATGACAGGGAAAGCGGTGCAATGTGGGAGGAAACAGGAACACCTGAGGAAACGCAGACGTTCAACGGGAGACGGTGCGAAGTGGGAGGAAATGGGAACAACTGAGAGAAACCCAGACGATCACAGGGAGACGGTGCGAAGTGGGAGGAAACGGGAATACCTGCGGAAACCCGTACGATCACAGGAAGACGGTGCGATGTGGGCGGAAATGGGAACACCTGTGGAAACAGAGACGATGACAGGGAAAGTGGTGCAATGTGGGAGGAAACAGGAACACCTGAGGAAACGCAGACGTTCAACGGGAGACGGTGCGAAGTGGGAGGAAATGGGAACAACTGAGAGAAACCCAGTCGATCAACGGGAGACGGTGCGATGTGGAAGGAAGCGGGATCACCTGAGAGAAACCCAGACGACAACCAGGAGACGGTGTAATGTGGGAAGAAATCGGATCACCTGAGGAAACTCAGACGATCACCGGCAGACAGAGTGATGAGGGAGAAAATGGTAAAATCCGGGGGAAATCCAGACGATCAACGGGAGACGTTGCGGTGTGGGAGGAAACGGGAGCAGCTGATGAAACCCAGATGTTCACCTGGAGACAGTGCGATCTGGGAAGAAACGGGAACACCTGAGTGAAACCCAGACGATCACTGGTAGATGGTGCGATGTGGGAGGAAACGGGAACATCTGAGGAAACACAGACGATCACCGGGAGATTGTGAGAAGTTGGAGGAAATGGGAACAACTGAGAGAAACCCAGACGATCAACGGGAAAGCGGAGCGATGTGGGAGGAAACAGGTACACCTGAGAGAATCCCAGATGATCACTGGCAGACGGTGCGATGAGGGAGAAAACGGTAACACCTGGGGGAAATCCAGACGATCAACGGGAGACGGTGCGATGTGGAAGGAAACGGAATCACCTGAGAGAAACCCAGACGACAACCAGGAGACGGGGCAAAGTGGGAGGAAACCGGAACACCTGAGGAAACCCAGACGATGACAGGGAAAGCGGAGCGATGTGGGAGGAAACAGGTACACCTGAGAGAATCCCAGATGATCACTGGCAGACGGTGCGATGAGGGAGAAAACGGTAACACCTGGGGGAAACGCAGACGTTCAACGGGAGACAGTGCGAAGTGGGTGGAAACGGGAAAACCTGAGGAAAACCCAGACGATCACAGGGAGACGGTGCGAAGTGGGAGGAAACGGGAATACCTGCGGAAACCCGTACGATCACAGGAAGACGGTGCGATGTGGGCGGAAATGGGAACACCTGTGGAAACAGAGACGATGACAGGGAAAGTGGTGCAATGTGGGAGGAAACAGGAACACCTGAGGAAACGCAGACGTTCAACGGGAGACGGTGCGAAGTGGGAGGAAATGGGAACAACTGAGAGAAACCCAGTCGATCAATGGGAGACGGTGCGATGTGGAAGGAAGCGGGATCACCTGAGAGAAACCCAGACGACAACCAGGAGACGGTGTAATGTGGGAAGAAATCGGATCACCTGAGGAAACTCAGACGATCACCGGCAGACAGAGTGATGAGGGAGAAAATGGTAAAATCCGGGGGAAATCCAGACGATCAACGGGAGACGTTGCGGTGTGGGAGGAAACGGGAGCAGCTGATGAAACCCAGATGTTCACCTGGAGACAGTGCGATCTGGGAAGAAACGGGAACACCTGAGTGAAACCCAGACGATCACTGGTAGATGGTGCGATGTGGGAGGAAACGGGAACATCTGAGGAAACACAGACGATCACCGGGAGATTGTGAGAAGTTGGAGGAAATGGGAACAACTGAGAGAAACCCAGACGATCAACGGGAAAGCGGAGCGATGTGGGAGGAAACAGGTACACCTGAGAGAATCCCAGATGATCACTGGCAGACGGTGCGATGAGGGAGAAAACGGTAACACCTGGGGGAAATCCAGACGATCAACGGGAGACGGTGCGATGTGGAAGGAAACGGGATCACCTGAGAGAAACCCAGACGACAACCAGGAGACGGGGCAAAGTGGGAGGAAACCGGAACACCTGAGGAAACCCAGACGATGACAGGGAAAGCGGAGCGATGTGGGAGGAAACAGGTACACCTGAGAGAATCCCAGATGATCACTGGCAGACGGTGCGATGAGGGAGAAAACGGTAACACCTGGGGGAAATCCAGACGATCAACGGGAGACGGTGCGATGTGGGATGAAATGGGAACACCTGAGAGAAACCCAGACGATCACCGGGAGACGATGCGATGTGGGTGGAAACCGGAACACCTGAGAAAACCCAGACGATCACTGGTACATGGTGTGATGTGGGAGGAAACGGGAGCTGCTGAGGAAACCCAGACGATCACTGGCAGACGGTGCGAAGAGGGTGGAAACGGGAACAACTGCGGAAACACAGACGATGACAGGGAAAGCGGAGCGATGTGGGAGGAAACGGGAACACCTGAGAGAAACCCAGACGATATTCCGGGAGACGGTGCAATGTGGGCGGAAACGGTAGCAGCGGAGGAAACCCAGATGATCAACAGGAGACGGTACGATCTGGGAGGAATCAGGAAAACCAGAGAAAACAAATACAATCACCAGGAGACGGTGCGATCTGGGAGGAAACGGGAATACCTGGGGGAAATCCAGACGATCAACGGGAGACTGTGCGATGTGGGAGGAAACGGGAACACCTGAGGAAACCCAGACGATCACCCGCAGAAAGAGTGATGAGGGAGGAAATGGTAAAACCCGGGGGAAATCCAGACGATTAACGGGAGACGGTGCAATGTGGGTGGAAACGGGAAAACCTGAGGAAAACCCAGACGATCACAGGGAGACGGTGCGAAGTGGGAGGAAACGGGAATACCTGTGGAAACCCGTACGATCACAGGAAGACGGTGCGATGTGGGCGGAAATGGGAACACCTGCGGAAACAGAGACGATGACAGGGAAAGTGGTGCAATGTGGGAGGAAACAGGAACACCTGAGGAAACGCAGACGTTCAACGGGAGACGGTGCGAAGTGGGAGGAAATGGGAACAACTGAGAGAAACCCAGTCGATCAACGGGAGACGGTGCGATGTGGAAGGAAACGGGATCACCTGAGAGAAACCAAGACGACAACCAGGAGACGGTGTAATGTGGGAAGAAATCGGATCACCTGAGGAAACTCAGACGATCACCGGCAGACAGAGTGATGAGGGAGAAAATGGTAAAATCCGGGGGAAATCCAGACGATCAACGGGAGACGTTGCGGTGTGGGAGGAAACGGGAGCAGCTGATGAAACCCAGATGTTCACCTGGAGACAGTGCGATCTGGGAAGAAACGGGAACACCTGAGTGAAACCCAGACGATCACTGGTAGATGGTGCGATGTGGGAGGAAACGGGAACATCTGAGGAAACACAGACGATCACCGGGAGATTGTGAGAAGTTGGAGGAAATGGGAACAACTGAGAGAAACCCAGACGATCAACGGGAAAGCGGAGCGATGTGGGAGGAAACAGGTACACCTGAGAGAATCCCAGATGATCACTGGCAGACGGTGCGATGAGGGAGAAAACGGTAACACCTGGGGGAAATCCAGACGATCAACGGGAGACGGTGCGATGTGGAAGGAAACGGGATCACCTGAGAGAAACCCAGACGACAACCAGGAGACGGGGCAAAGTGGGAGGAAACCGGAACACCTGAGGAAACCCAGACGATGACAGGGAAAGCGGAGCGATGTGGGAGGAAACAGGTACACCTGAGAGAATCCCAGATGATCACTGGCAGACGGTGCGATGAGGGAGAAAACGGTAACACCTGGGGGAAATCCAGACGATCAACGGGAGACGGTGCGATGTGGGATGAAATGGGAACACCTGAGAGAAACCCAGACGATCACCGGGAGACGATGCGATGTGGGTGGAAACCGGAACACCTGAGAAAACCCAGACGATCACTGGTACATGGTGTGATGTGGGAGGAAACGGGAGCTGCTGAGGAAACCCAGACGATCACTGGCAGACGGTGCGAAGAGGGTGGAAACGGGAACAACTGCGGAAACACAGACGATGACAGGGAAAGCGGAGCGATGTGGGAGGAAACGGGAACACCTGAGAGAAACCCAGACGATATTCCGGGAGACGGTGCAATGTGGGCGGAAACGGTAGCAGCGGAGGAAACCCAGATGATCAACAGGAGACGGTACGATCTGGGAGGAATCAGGAAAACCAGAGAAAACAAATACAATCACCAGGAGACGGTGCGATCTGGGAGGAAACGGGAATACCTGGGGGAAATCCAGACGATCAACGGGAGACTGTGCGATGTGGGAGGAAACGGGAACACCTGAGGAAACCCAGACGATCACCCGCAGAAAGAGTGATGAGGGAGGAAATGGTAAAACCCGGGGGAAATCCAGACGATTAACGGGAGACGGTGCAATGTGGGTGGAAACGGGAAAACCTGAGGAAAACCCAGACGATCACAGGGAGACGGTGCGAAGTGGGAGGAAACGGGAATACCTGTGGAAACCCGTACGATCACAGGAAGACGGTGCGATGTGGGCGGAAATGGGAACACCTGCGGAAACAGAGACGATGACAGGGAAAGCGGTGCAATGTGGGAGGAAACAGGAACACCTGAGGAAACGCAGACGTTCAACGGGAGACGGTGCGAAGTGGGAGGAAATGGGAACACCTGAGGAAACCCAGACGATCACTGGTAGACGGTGTGTTGTGGGAGGAAACTGGAAAATCTGAGGAAACACAGACGATCACCGGGAGATGGTGAGAAGTTGGAGGAAATGGGAACAACTGAGAGAAACCCAGTCGATCAACGGGAGATGGAGCGATGTGGAAGGAAACGGGATTACCTGAGAGAAACCCAGACGACAACCAGGAGACGGGGCGACGTGGGAGGAAACCGGAACACCTGAGTAAACCCAGACGATCACTGGCAAATGGTCCGATGAGGGAGGAATAGGGAACACCTGAGGGAAACCCAGACGATCACGGGGAGACAGTGCGATGTGGGAGGAAACGGGAACACCTGAGAGAAACCCAGACGATCACCGGGAGACGATGCGATGTGGGTGGAAACCGGAACACCTGAGGAAACCCAGACAATCACCCGCAGAATGAGTGATGAGGGAGGAAATGGTAAAATCCGGGGGAAATCCAGACGATTAACGGGAGACGGTGCAATGTGGGAGGAAACTGGAACAACTGAGAGAAACCCAGTCGATCAACGGGAGACGGTGCGATGTGGAAGGAAACGGGATCACCTGAGAGAAACCCAGACGATCACCGGCAGACGGTCCGATGAGGGAGGAATAGGGAACACCTGAGGGAAACCCAGACGATAACCTGGAGACGGTGCAATGTGGGAAGAAATCGGAACACCTGAGGAAACTCAGACGATCACCGGCAGACGGAGTGATGACGGAGGAAATGATAAAATCCGGGGGAAATCCAGACGATCAACGGGAGACGTTGCCATGTGGGAGGAAACGGGAGCAGCTGAGGAAACCCAGACGATCACCTGGAGACGGTGCGATGTGGGAGGAAACGGGAACACCTGAGGAAAACCAGACGATCACTGGTAGACGGTGTGTTGTGGGAGGAAACTGGAAAATCTGAGGAAACACAGACGATCACCGGGAGATGGTGAGAAGTTGGAGGAAATGGGAACAACTGAGAGAAACCCAGTCGATCAACGGGAGACGGTGCGATATGGGAGGAAACGGGAACACATGCGGAAACACAGACGATGACAGGGAAAGCGGAGCGATGTGGGAGGAAACGGATACACCTGAGAGAATCCCAGATGATCACTGGCAGACGGTGCGATGAGGGAGAAAACGGTAACACCTGGGGGAAATCCAGACGATCAACGGGAGACGGTGCGATGTGGGAGGAAACGGGAACACCTGAGAGAAACCCAGATGATCACCGGGAGACGATGCGATGTGGGTGGAAACCGGAACATCTGAGGAAACCCAGACGATCACCCGCAGAAAGAGTGATGAGGGAGGAAATGGTAAAACCCGGGGGAAATCCAGACGATTAACGGGAGACGGTGCAATGTGGGTGGAAACGGGAAAACCTGCGGAAAACCCAGACGATCACAGGGAGACGGTGCGAAGTGGGAGGAAACGGGAACACCTGCGGAAACAGAGACGATGACAGGGAAAGTGGTGCAATGTGGGAGGAAACAGGAACACCTGAGGAAACGCAGACGTTCAACGGGAGACGGTGCGAAGTGGGAGGAAATGGGAACAACTGAGAGAAACCCAGTCGATCAATGGGAGATGGTGCGATGTGGAAGGAAACGGGATCACCTGAGAGAAACCCAGAGGACAACCAGGAGACGGGGCAAAGTGGGAGGAAACCGGAACACCTGAGGAAACCCAGACGATGACAGGGAAAGCGGAGCGATGTGGGAGGAAACGGGTACACCTGAGAGAATCCCAGATGATCACCGGCAGACGGTGCGATGAGGGAGAAAACGGTAACACCTGGGGGAAATCCAGACGATCAACGGGAGACGGTGCGATGTGGGATGAAATGGGAACACCTGAGAGAAACCCAGACGATCACCGGGAGACGATGCGATGTGGGTGGAAACCGGAACACCTGAGAAAACCCAGACGATCACTGGTACACGGTGTGATGTGGGAGCAAACGGGAGCTGCTGAGGAAACCCAGACGATCACTGGCAGACGGTGCGATGTGGGAGGAAACAGGAACACCTGAGAGAAACCCAGACGATGACCGGCAGACAGATTGATTAGGGAGGAAATGGTAACACCCGGGGGAAATCCAGACGATCAAAGGGAGACGGTGTGACGTGGGCGGAAACGGGAGCAGCTGAGGAAATCCAGATGTTCACCAGGAGACAGTGCGATCTGGGAGGAATCGGGAACAGCTGAGAGAAACCCAGACGATCACCGGGAGACGGAGCGAAGTGGGAGGAAACGGAAACACCTGCGGAAACACAGACGATGACAGGGAAAGCGGTGCAATGTGGGAGGAAACGGGAACACCTGCAGAAACACAGACGATGACAGGGAAAGCGGAGCGATGTGGGAGGAAACGGGAACACCTACGGAAACACAGATGATGACAGAGAAAGCGTTGCAATGTGGGAGGAAACGGGAACACCTGAGAGAAACCCAGATGATGACAGAGAAAGCGTTGCGATGTGGGAGGAAACGGGAACACCTGAGAGAAACCCAGATGATCACCGGGAGACGGAGCGATGTGGGAGGAAACGGGAACACCTGAGGAAACCCTGACAATAACCTGGATATGGTGCAATGTGGGAGAAAACAGGAGCAGCTGAGGAAATCCAGATGATCACCAGGAGACAGTGAGATCTGGGAGGAAAGGGGAACACCTGAGAGAAACCCAGACGATCACTGGTAGACGGTGCGATGTGGGAGGAAACGGGAACACCTGCAGAAACACAGACGATGACAGGGAAAGCGGAGCGATGTTGGAGGAAACGGGAACACCTGCGGAAACACAGATGGTGACAGTGAAAGCGGTGCAATGTGGGAGGAAACGGGAACACCTGAGAGAAACCCAGATGATCACCGGCAGACGGTGGGAAAAGGGAGGAAACGGGAACACCTGGGGGAAATCCAGACGATCAACAGGAGATGGTGCAATGTGGGAGGAAACGGGAACACCTGAGAGAAACCCAGACGATCAACGGGAAACGGTGCGATGTGGGAGGTAACGGGAACACCTGAGGAAACCCAGACGATCACTGGTAGACGGTGTGTTGTGGGAGGAAACTGGAAAATCTGAGGAAACACAGACGATCACCGGGAGATGGTGAGAAGTTGGAGGAAATGGGAACAACTGAGAGAAACCCAGTCGATCAACGGGAGATGGTGCGATGTGGAAGGAAACGGGATTACCTGAGAGAAACCCAGACGACAACCAGGAGACGGGGCGAAGTGGGAGGAAATGGGAACACCTGAGGAAACCCAGACGATCACTGGTAGACAGAATAATTAGGGCGGAAATGGTAACACCCGGGGGAAATCCAGATGATCAACGGGAGACGGTGCCATGTGGGCGGAAAAGGGAGACCCTGAGGAAACCCAGATATTCACCAGGAGACAGAATGATGAGGGCGGAAATGGTAACACTCACGTGAAATCCAGATGATCAACGGGAGATGGTGCGATCTGGGAGGAATCGGGAAACCCTGAGGAAAACCCAGACGATCACCGGAAGACGTTGTGATGTGGGAGGAAATGGGAATACATGCGGAAACCAGGACGATCAATGGGAGACGGTGCGATATGGGCGGAAACGGTATCATCTGAGGAAACACAGATGATCAGAGAGAGATGGTGCGATGTGGGAGGAAACAGGAAAACCTGAGGAAACCCAGACAATAACCTGGAAACGGTGCAATATGGGAGGAAACAGGAACACCTGAGAGAAACCAAGACTATCACATTGAGATAGTCGATCACTGGGAGATGCTGCGATGTGGGAGGAAACAGGAACACCTGTGAGAAACCCAGACGATCACTGGCAGACGGTGCGAAGAGGGTGGAAACGGTAACACTTGGGGGAAATCCAGACGATCAACGGGAGACGTTGCGATGTGGGAGGAAACAGGAACACCTGAGAGAAACCCAGACGATCACCAGGAGACGGTGCCATCTTGGAGGAAACGGGAAAACCAGAGGAAACACAGATGATCACCAGGAGATGGTGCGTTGTGGGAGGAAACGGGAACACCTGAGAGAAAACCAGACGATCAACGGGAGACAGTGCGATGTGAGAGGAAACAGGAATACCTGCGGAAACCCAGAAGATCACAGGGAGACAGTGAAATGTGTGAGGAAATGGTAACACCCGGGCGAAATCCAGATGATCAGCGGGAGATGGTGCGATGTGCGAGGAAAAGGAAACTCCTGCGGAATCCCAGACGATCACCGGGAGACGGTGCGATGAGTGAGGAAACGGGCACAGCTGTGAGAAACACAGACGATCAACGGGAGAAGGTGCGATGTGGGAGGAAACGGGAATAACTGAGGAAACCCAGACAATCACCAGGAGACGGTGCGATGTGGGAGGAAGCCGGAACACCCGAGGAAACCCAGACGATCACCCGCAGACGGTGCGATGAGGGAGGAAATGGGAAAACCAGAGGAAACACAGATGATTACCTGGAGACGACGCAAAGTGCGAGGAAAAGGGAACTCCTGAGGAATCCCAGATGATCACCGGGAGACAGTGCAATGTGTTAGGAAACGGGCACAGCTGTGAGAAACACAAACGATCAACGGGAGAAGGTGCGATGTGGGAGGAAACAGGAATAACTGAGGAAACCCAGAAGATCACTGGTACACGGTGTGATGTGGGAGCAAACGGGAGCTGCTGAGGAAACCCAGACGATCACTGGCAGACGGTGCGAAGAGGGTGGAAACGGTAACACCTGGTGGAAATCCAGACGATCAACGGGAGACGTTGCGATGTGGGAGGAAACAGGAACACCTGAGAGAAACCCAGACGATGACCGGCAGACAGATTGAATAGGGAGGAAATGGTAACACCCGGGAGAAATCCAGACGATCAAAGGGAGACGGTGTGACGTGGGCGGAAACGGGAGCAGCTGAGGAAATCCAGATGTTCACCAGGAGACAGTGCGATCTGGGAGGAATCGGGAACAGCTGAGAGAAACCCAGACGATCACCGGGAGACGGAGCGAAGTGGGAGGAAACGGAAACACCTGAGGAAACCCTGACAATTACCTGGATATGGTGCAATGTGGGAGGAAACAGGAGCAGCTGAGGAAACCCAGATGATCACCAGGAGACAGTGAGATCTGGGAGGAAAGGGGAACACCTGAGAGAAACCCAGACGATCACTGGTAGACGGTGCGATGTGGGAGGAAATGGGAACACCTGCGGAAACTCAGACGATGACAGGAAAAGAGGTGCAATGTGGGAGGAAACGGGAACACCTGCAGAAACACAAACGATGACAGGGAAAGCGGAGCGATGTGGGAGGAAACGGGAACACCTGAGAGAAACCCAGATGATGACAGAGAAAGCGTTGCAATGTGGGAGGAAACGGGAACACCTGAGAGAAACCCAGATGATCACCGGCAGACGGTGCGAAAAGGGAGGAAACGGGAACAGCTGGGGGAAATCCAGACGATCAACAGGAGACGGTGCGATGTGGAAGGAAATGGGAACACCTGAGGAAACCCAGACGAAAACCAGTAGACGGTGCGATCTTGGAGGAATCGGGAAAACCAGAGGAGACACAGATGATCACCAGGAGACGGTGCGATGTGGGAGGAAACGGGAACAGCTGAGAGAAACCCAGACGATAACCGGGAGACGGTGCGATGTGGGAGGAAACGAGTAAACCTGAGGATACACAGAGGATCAACGGGAGACTGTGCGATGTAGGAGGAAATGGGAACACCTGAGGAAACCCAGACGATCACCGGCAGACAGAATAATTAGGGCGGAAATGGTAACACCCGGGGGAAATCCAGACGATCAACGGGAGACGGTGCCATGTGGGCGGAAAAGGGAGACCCTGAGGAAACCCAGATATTCACCAGGAGACAGAATGATGAGGGCGGAAATGGTAACACTCACGTGAAATCCAGATGATCAACGGGAGACGGTGCGATCTGGGAGGAATCGGGAAACCTGAGGAAACCCAGACGATAACCTGGAAACGGTGCAATATGGGAGGAAACAGGAACACCTGAGAGAAACCAAGACTATCACATTGAGATAGTCGATCACAGGGAGATGCTGCGATGTGGGAGGAAACCAGAACACCTGAGGAAACCCAGACGATCACTGCCAGACGGTGCGATGAGGGAGGAAACAGTAATACCTGGTGGAAATCCAGACGATCAACGGAAGACGTTGAGATGTGGGAGGAAATGGGAACACCTGAGAGAAACCCAGACGATCACCAGGAGACGGTGCGAAGTGGGAGGAAACGGGAACACCTGAGAGAAAACCAGACGATCACCAGGAGACGGTGCCATCTTGGAGGAAATGGGAACACCTGAGAGAAACCCAGACGATCACCAGGAGACGGTGCCATCTTGGAGGAAACGGGAACACCTGAGAGAAACCCAGACGATCACTGGCAGATGGTGCGAAGTGGGAGGAAACGGGAACAACTGCGGAAACACAGACGATGAAAGGGAAAGTGGTGCAATGTGGGAGGATACGGGAACACCAGAGGAAACACAGACGATGACAGGGAAAGTGGTGCAATGTGGGAGGAAACGGGAACACCTGAGAGAAACCCAGACGATCACCTTGAGACGGTGCGAAGTGGGAGGAAACGGGAACACCTGAGAGAAACCCAGACGATCACCTGCTGACAGAGTGATGAGGGAGGAAATTGTAACACCCGGGGGAAATCCAGATGATCATCGGGAGACGGTGCGATGTGGGTGGAAACAGGAAAACCTGAGGAAAACCCAGACGATCACCGGGAGACAGTGCGAAGTGGGAGGAAAAGGGAATACTTGCGAAAACCCGGACGATCAACAGGAGACGGTGCGAAGTGGGAGGAAACAGGAATACCTGCGGAAACCCAGACGATCACAGGGAAACTGTGCGATGTGGGCAGAAACGGGAACACCTGTGGAAACCCAGACAATGACAGGGAAAGCGTTGCGATGTGGGAGGAAACAGGAACACCTGAGGAAATGCAGACATTCAACGGGAGACGGTGCGAAGTGGGAGGAAACGGGAACACCTGAGGAAACCCAGAAGATCACTGGTAGACGGTGCGATGTGGGAGGAAACTGGAAAATCTGAGGAAACACAGACGATCACCGGGAGATGGTGAGAAGTTGGAGGAAACTGGAACACCTGAGGAAACCCAGACGATCACCCGCAGATGGTCCGATGAGGGAGGAATAGGGAACGCCTGAGGGAAACCCAGACGATCACGGGGAGACGGTGCGATGTGGGAGGAAACAGGAACAACTGAGGAAAACCAGACGATCACTGGCAGACAGAGTGATGTGGGAGGAAATGGTAACACTCGGGGGAAATCCAGACTATCAATGGGAGACGGCGCGATGTGGGCAGAAACGGCAGCAGCGGAGGAAACCGATATGATCACCAGTAGACAGTGCGGTCTGGGAGGAATCGGGTAAACCAGAGGAAACATAGACGATCACCAGCAGACTGTGAGATCTGGGAGGAAACAGGAATTCAGGAGGAAACCCGGACGATCAACGGGAGGCAGTGCGATGTGCGCGGAAACGGAATCACCTGAGGAAACACAGAAGATCACAGGGAGACGGTGTGATGTGGGAGGAAACGGGAACAACTGCGGAAACACAGACGATGAAAGGGAAAGTGGTGCAATGTGGGAGGATACGGGAACACCAGAGGAAACACAGACGATGACAGGGAAAGTGGTGCAATGTGGGAGGAAACGGGAACACCTGAGAGAAACCCAGACGATCACCTTGAGACGGTGCGAAGTGGGAGGAAACGGGAACACCTGAGAGAAACCCAGACGATCACCTGCTGACAGAGTGATGAGGGAGGAAATTGTAACACCCGGGGGAAATCCAGATGATCATCGGGAGACGGTGCGATGTGGGTGGAAACAGGAAAACCTGAGGAAAACCCAGACGATCACCGGGAGACAGTGCGAAGTGGGAGGAAAAGGGAATACTTGCGAAAACCCGGACGATCAACAGGAGACGGTGCGAAGTGGGAGGAAACAGGAATACCTGCGGAAACCCAGACGATCACAGGGAAAGCGTTGCGATGTGGGAGGAAACAGGAACACCTGAGGAAATGCAGACATTCAACGGGAGACGGTGCGAAGTGGGAGGAAACGGGAACACCTGAGGAAACCCAGACGATCACCGGGAGACGGTGCGAAGTGGGAGTAAATGGGAATACCTGAGGAAAACCAGACAATCACTGGTAGACTGTGCGATTTGCGAGGAAACTGGAAAATCTGAGGAAACACAGATGATCACTGGGAGACGGTGCGATGTGGGAGGAATCCGGAACAACTCAGGAAACCCAGACAATCACCGGCTGACAGAGTGATGAGGGAGGAAATGGTAACACTCAGGGGAAATCCAGACTATCAATGGGAGACGGTGAGATGTGGGCGGAAACGGGAGCAGCAGAGGAAACCCATATGATCACCAGGAGATGGTGCCTCTGGGAGGAAACGGGAGTTCCTGCGGAAACCCGGACGATCAACGGGAGACGGTGCGATGTAGGAGGAAACAGGAATAACTGTGGAAACCCAGACAATCACAGGGAGACGGTGTGAAGTGGGAGGAAACGGGAACACATGCGGAAACAGAGACTATGACAGGGAAAGCGGTGCAATGTGGGAGCAAACAGGAACACCTGAGAGAAACCCAGACGATCACCCGGAGACGGTGCAAAGTGGGAGGAAACGGGAACACCTGAGGAATCCCTGACGATAACCTGGAGACGGTGCAATGTGGGAGGAAATCGGAACACCTGAGGGAACTCAGACGATCACCGGCAGACAGAGTGATGAGGGAGAAAATGTTAACACCCGGGGGAAATCCAGACGATCACTGGTAGACGGTGCGATGTGGGAGGAAACTGGGAAATCTGAGGAAACACAGACGATCACCGGGAGACGGAGCGAAGTGGGAGGAAACGGGAACACCTGAGAGAAACCCAGACAATCATTGGCAGACCGAGTGATGAGGGAGGAAATGATAACACCCAGGGCAAATCCAGACGATCAACGGGAGACGGTGCGCTGTGGGTGGAAACGGGAGCAGCTGATGAAACCCAGATGATCACCAGGATACAGTGCGATCTTGGAGGAAACGGGAAAATCTGAGGAAAACCCAGGCGACCACTGGGAGATGGTGCGAAGTGGGAGTAAATGGGAATACCTGAGGAAAACCAGACAAACAATGGTAGACTGTGCAATTTGCGAGGAAACTGGAAAATCTGAGGAAACACAGACGATCACTGGGAGACGGTGCGATGTGGGAGGAAACGGGAACACCTGAGAGAATCCCAGATGATCACCGGGAGATGGTGCGATGTGGGAGGAAATTGTAACACCCGGGGGAAATCCAGATGATCAACGGGAGACGGTGCGATGTGGGTGGAAACAGGAAAACCTGAGGAAAACCCAGACGATCACCGGGAGACAGTGCGAAGTGGGAGGAAAAGGGAATACCTGCAAAAACCCAGACGATCACAGGGGGACGGTGCAATGTGGGCGGAAACGGGAACACCTGCGGAAGCAGAGACGATCACAGGGGGACGGTGCAATGTGGGAGGAAACGGGAACACCTGAGGAAACCCAGACAATGAAAGGGAAAGCGGTGCGATGTGGGAGGAAACGGGAACACCAGAGGAAACACAGTCGATGACAGGGAAAGTGGTGCAATGTGGGAGGAAACAGGAACAACTGAGGAAAACCAGACGATCACTGGCAGACAGAGTGATGTGGGAGGAAATGGTAACACTCGGTGGAAATCCTGACTATCAATGGGAGACGGTGCGATGTGGGCAGAAACGGCAGCAGCGGAGGAAACGCATATGATCACCAGTAGACAGTGCGATCTGGGAGGAATCGGGAAAACCAGAGGAAACACAGACGATCACTGGTAGACGGTGCAATGTGGGAGGAAATGGGAACACCTGAGGACACCCAGATGATCACTGCGATACGGTGAGAAGTTGGAGGAAATTGGAACAACTGAGAGAAACCCAGACTATAACCGGTAGACGGTGCGAAGTGCAATGAAATGGGAACACCTGTGAGAAACCCAGTTGATCAATGGGAGACGGTGAGATGTGGAAGGAAACGGGATCACCTGGGGAAACCCAGACGATCACCGGGAGACGTTGCAATGTGGGAGGAAACCGGAACACCTGAGGAAACCCAGACGATCACCGGCAGAAAGAGTGATGAGGGAGGAAATGGTAACAACCGGGGGAAATCCAGACGATCAGAGGGAGACGGTGCGAAGTGTGAGGAAACCGGAACACCTGAGGAAACCCAGACGATCACCGGCATACAGTGCAATGAGGGAGGAAACGGTATCACCTGGGGGAAATCCAGACGATCAACGGGAGACGTTGTGATGTGGGAGGAAACTGGCACAGCTGAGAGAAACACAGACGATCAATTGGAGAAGGTGCGAAGTGGCAGGAAATGGGAAGACCTGTGAGAACCCCAGACAATGACAGGTAAAGCAGTGCAATGTTGGAGGAAATGAGAACACCCAGGGGAAACCAGACGATCAATTGGAGATGGTGCGACGTGGGAGGAAACAGGAACATCTGAGAGAATCCCAGAAGATCACCAGGAGACGGTGAAAAGTGGGAGGAAATGGGAACACCTGAGAGAATCCCAGACGATCACCGGGAAACGGTGAGAAGTGGGAGGAAATGGGAACACCTGAGGAATCCCAGACGATCACTGTGATACGGTGAGAAGTTGGAGGAAATGGGAACAACTGAGAGAAACCCAGACTATAACCGGGAGACAGTGCGAAGTGCAATGAAATGGGTACAGCTGTGAGAAACCCAGAAAATCAACGGGAGACGGTGAGATGTGGAAGGAAACGGGATCACCTGAGGAACAGCAGACGATCACTGACAGATGTGGGAGGAAATGGTAACACTCGGGGGAAATCCAGACGATCAATGGGAGACGGTGCGATGTGGGCGGAAACGGGTGCAGCGGAGGAAACCCAGATGATCACCAGGAGACGGTGCGATCTGGGAGGAAACGGGAATACCTGCGGAAACCCAGACAATGACAGGGAAAGCGGTGAGATGTGGGAGGAAACGGGAACACCTGAGGAAACCCAGACAATGACAGGGAAAGCGGTGCGATGTGGGAGGAAACGGGAACACGTGAGAAAACCCAGACAATCACCTGGAGACAGTGCGATGTTGGGATGAAACGGAAACACCTGAGGAACCCAGACGATAACCTGGAGACGGTGCGATGTGGGAGGAAATGGGAAAACCTGAGGCACCCAGACAATAACCTGGAGACTGCGCGAAGTGGGAGGAAACGGGAACACATGAGAGAAACACAGATGATCAGCGGGAGACGGTGTGATGTGGGCGGAAACGGGAACACCTGAGAGAAACACAGACGATCACCGGGAGACGGTGCGATGAGGGAGGAAACGCTATCACCTGGGGGGAAATCCAGACGATCAACGGGAGACGTTGCGATGTCGGGGGAAACGGGCACAGGTGCGAGAAACACAGACGATCAACTGGAGCAGGTGCGAAGTGGGAGGAAATGGGAACACCTTTGAGAACCCCAGACAATGACAGGTAAAGCGGTGCGATGTTGGAGGAAATGAGAACACCCGGGGGAAACCAGATGATCAATTGGACATGGTGAGAAGTGGGTGGAAATGGGAACACCTGAGGAAACCCAAACGATCAGTGCAATACGGTGAAAAGTTGGAGGAAATGGGAATAATTGAGAGAAACGCAGACTATAACTGGGAGACGGTGTGAAGTGCAATGATATGGGAACACCTGTGAGAAACCCAGTCGATCAATGGGAGACGGTGCGATGTGGAAGGAAACGGGAACACCTGAGAGAGAACCAGACTATCACCTGGAGACGGTGCGAAGTGGGAGGAAACGGGAACACCTGAGAGAAACCCAGATGATTACCGGCAGATGGTGCGATAAGGGAGGAAACGGTAACACCCGGGGGAAATCCAGATGATCACCAGGAGACAGTTCGATCTGGTAGGAATCGGGAAAACCAGAGGAAACACAGACGATCACCAGGAGACAGTGCGATCTGGGAAGAATCGGGAACACCTGAGGAAACCCAGAAGATCACTGGTAGACGGTGTGATGTGGGAGGAAACGGGAACACCTGAGGAAACCCAGACGATCACCGGGAGACGGTGCGAAGTGGGAGGAAACGGTATCACCAGGGGGAAATCCAGACGATCAAAAGGAGACGTTGCGATGTGGGAGGAAACTGGCACAGCTGAGAGAAACACAGACAATCAACTGCAGAATGTGCGAAGTGGGACGAAATGGGAACACCTGTGAGAACCCCAGACAATGATAGGTAAAGCGGTGCGATGTTGGAGGAAATGAGAACACCCGGGGGAAACCAGACGATCAATTGGAGACGGTGCGATGTGGGAGGGAACCGGAACACCTGAGAGAATCCCAGACGATCACCGGGAGACGGTGCGATGAGGGAGGAAACGCTATCACCTGGGGGGAAATCCAGACGATCAACGGGAGACGTTGCGATGTCGGGGGAAACGGGCACAGGTGCGAGAAACACAGACGATCAACTGGAGCAGGTGCGAAGTGGGAGGAAATGGGAACACCTTTGAGAACCCCAGACA
This sequence comes from Hypanus sabinus, assembly GCF_030144855.1. NCBI lineage: Eukaryota > Metazoa > Chordata > Chondrichthyes > Myliobatiformes > Dasyatidae > Hypanus > Hypanus sabinus. Next base: position 6,917,332 of record NC_082713.1, read on the forward strand.
ATGACAGGTAAAGCGGTGCGATGTTGGAGGAAATGAGAACACCCGGGGGAAACCAGATGATCAATTGGACATGGTGAGAAGTGGGTGGAAATGGGAACACCTGAGGAAACCCAAACGATCAGTGCAATACGGTGAAAAGTTGGAGGAAATGGGAATAATTGAGAGAAACGCAGACTATAACTGGGAGACGGTGTGAAGTGCAATGATATGGGAACACCTGTGAGAAACCCAGTCGATCAATGGGAGACGGTGCGATGTGGAAGGAAACGGGAACACCTGAGAGAGAACCAGACTATCACCTGGAGACGGTGCGAAGTGGGAGGAAACGGGAACACCTGAGAGAAACCCAGATGATTACCGGCAGATGGTGCGATAAGGGAGGAAACGGTAACACCCGGGGGAAATCCAGATGATCACCAGGAGACAGTTCGATCTGGTAGGAATCGGGAAAACCAGAGGAAACACAGACGATCACCAGGAGACAGTGCGATCTGGGAAGAATCGGGAACACCTGAGGAAACCCAGAAGATCACTGGTAGACGGTGTGATGTGGGAGGAAACGGGAACACCTGAGGAAACCCAGACGATCACCGGGAGACGGTGCGAAGTGGGAGGAAACGGTATCACCAGGGGGAAATCCAGACGATCAAAAGGAGACGTTGCGATGTGGGAGGAAACTGGCACAGCTGAGAGAAACACAGACAATCAACTGCAGAATGTGCGAAGTGGGACGAAATGGGAACACCTGTGAGAACCCCAGACAATGATAGGTAAAGCGGTGCGATGTTGGAGGAAATGAGAACACCCGGGGGAAACCAGACGATCAATTGGAGACGGTGCGATGTGGGAGGGAACCGGAACACCTGAGAGAATCCCAGACGATCACCGGGAGACGGGGAGAAATGGGAGGAAATGGGAACACCTGAGGAAACCCAAACGATCACTGCGATACGGTGAGAAGTTGGAGGAAATGGGAAAAACTGATAGAAACCCAGACTATTACCAGGAGACGGTGCGAAGTGCAATGAAATGGGAACACCTTGAGAAACCCAGTCGATCATCAGGAGATGGTGCGATGTGGAAGGAAACGGGATCACCTGAGGAAACCCAGATGATCACCAGCAGACAGAGTGATGAGGGAGGAAATGGTAACACCCAGGGGAAACCCAGACGATCAACGAGAGACGTTGCGATGTGGGAGGAAACGGGAACAGCTGAGAGAAACGCTGACGATCACCTGGAGATGGTGCGACGTGGGAGAAAATGGGAACACCAGTGAGAAACCCAGACGATGACAGGGAAAGTGGTGCGATGTTGGAGGAAATGAGAACACCCGGGGGAAACCAGACGATCAATTGGAGATGATGCGATGTGGGCGGAAGTGGGAACACCTGAGAGATAACCAGACGATCACCAGGCGACAGTGCGATGTGGGAGGAAACTGGAAAATCTGAGGAAACACAGACGATCACCGGGAGACGTTGCGATGTCGGGGGAAACGGGCACAGGTGCGAGAAACACAGACGATCAACTGGAGCAGGTGCAAAGTGGGAGGAAATGGGAACACCTTTGAGAAACCCAGACGATGACAGGGAAAGTGGTGCGATGTTGGAGGAAATGAGAACACCCTGGGGAAACCAGATGATCAATTGGAGATGGTGCGATGTGGGAGGAAAAGGGAACATCTGAGAGAATAACAGATGATCACCGGGAGGCTGTGAAAAGTTGGAGGAAATGGGAACAATTGAGAGAAACGCAGACTATAACTGGGAGACGGTGTGAAGTGCAATGATATGGGAACACCTGTGAGAAACCCAGTTGAACAATGGGAGACGGTGCGATGTGGAAGGAAACGGGATCACCTGAGGAAACCCAGACGATCACCCAGAGATGGTGCGATGTGGGAGGAAATGGGAACACCTGAGAGAAACCCAGACGATCACCAGGAGACGGTGCGATGTGGGAGGACACGGGAACACCTGTAGAAACCCAGACGATCACCGGCAGACGGTGCGATGTGGGAGGAAATGGGAACACCCGGGGGAAATCCAGACAAACAACGGGAGATGGTGCGATGTGGGAGGAAACGGGAGCAGCTGAGAGAATCCCAGACGATCACATGGAGACTGTGCGAAGTGGGAGGAAACAGGAACAGCTGAGAGAAACCCAGACGATCAACAGCAGATGGTGCGATGAGGGATGAAACGGTAACACCCGGGTGAAATCCAGACAATCAATGGCTGACGGTGTGATGTGTAAGGAAACGTGAATACCTGACGAAACCCAGACGATGACAGGGAAAGCGCTGCAATGTGGGAGGAAACGGGAATGCCTGAGAGAGACCCAGACTATCACCTGGAGACGGTGTGAAGTGGGAGGAAACGGGAACACCTGAGAGAAACCCAGATGATCACCGGCAGACGGTGCGATAAGGGAGGAAACGGTAACACCCGGGGAAAATCCAGATGATCAACGGGAGACAGTGCGATGTGGGAGGAAACGGGAACACCTGAGGAAACCCAGCCGATAACCTGGAAATGGTGCGATGTGGGAGGAAACGGGAATACCTGCGGAAACGCAGTCGATGACAGGGAAAGTGGTGCAATGTGGGAGGAAACAGGAACAACTGAGGAAAACCAGACGATCACTGGCAGACAGAGTGATGTGGGAGGAAATGGTAACACTCGGTGGAAATCCAGACTATCAATGGGAGACGGTGCGATGTGAGCAGAAACGGCTGCAGCGGAGGAAACGCATATGATCACCAGTAGACAGTGCGATCTGGGAGAAATCGGGAAAACCAGAGGAAACACAGATGATCACCAGGAGATGGTGCATTGTGGGAGGAAACGGGAACACCTGAGAGAAACCCAGATGATCACCGGGAGACGATGCGATGTGGGTGGAAACCGGAACATCTGAGGAAACCCAGACGATCACCCGCAGAAAGAGTGATGAGGGAGGAAATGGTAAAACCCGGGGGAAATCCAGACGATTAACGGGAGACAGAGTGATGAGGTAGGAAATGTTAAGACACAGGGGAAATCCAGACGATCAACGAGAGATGGTGCGAAGTAGCTGAGCTGAGCAGTAGCTGAGGAAATCCAGATTATCACCAGGATACAGTGTGATCTGGGAGGAAACGGGCAAAACCTGAGGAAAACCCAGACGATCACTGGGAGATGGTGCGAAGTGGAAGCAAACGAGAATACCTTCGGAAACCCGGATGATGAACGGGAGACCATGCGATGTAGGAGGAAACGGGAATACCTGCGGAAACCCAGACGATCACAGGGAGACGGTGCGATGTGGGCGGAAATGGGAACACCTGAGGAAACCCAGACAATGACAGGGAAAGCGGTGCGAAGAGGGAGGAAACAGGAACCATCACCGGGAGAAGGTGCAATGTGGGAGGAAACAGGAACACCTGAGAGAAACCCAGATGATCACCGGGAGACAGTGCGATGAGGGAGGAAATGGTAACACCCGCGGGAAATCCAGACGATCAACGGAAGACGGTGCAATGTGGGTGGAAATGGGAGCAGCTGAGGAAACCCAGATGATCACCAGGAGACAGTTCGATCTGGTAGGAATCGGGAAAACCAGAGGAAACACAGACGATCACCAGCATATGGTGCAATGTGGGAGGAAACAGTATCACCCGGGGGAAATCCAGATGATCAAAAGGAGATGTTGCGATGTGGGAGGAAACTGGCACAGCTGAGAGAAACACAGACGATCACCGGGAGACGGTGCGATGTGGGAGGAAATGGGAACACCCGGGGGAAACCAGACGATCAATTGGAGATGGTGCAATGTGGGAGGGAACCGGAACACCTGAGAGAATCCCAGACAATCACCGGGAGACGGGGAGAAATGGGAGGAAATGGGAACACCTGAGGAAACCCAAACGATCACTGCGATATGGTGAGAAGTTGGAGGAAATGGGAAAAACTGAGAGAAACCCAGACTATTACCGGGAGACGGTGCGAAGTGCAATGAAATGGGAACACCTGTGAGAAACCCAGTCGATCATCAGGAGATGGTGCAATGTGGAAGGAAACGGGATCACCTGAGGAAACCCAGATGATCACCAGCAGACAGAGTGATGAGGGAGGAAATGGTAACACCCAGGGGAAATCCAGACGATCAACGAGAGACGTTGCGATGTGGGAGGAAACGGGAACAGCTGAGAGAAACGCTGACGATCACCTGGAGATGGTACGACGTGGGAGAAAATGGGAACACCAGTCAGAAACCCAGACGATGACAGGGAAAGTGGTGCGATGTTGGAGGAAATGAGAACACCCGGGGGAAACCAGATGATCAATTGGAGATGATGCGATGTGGGCGGAAGTGGGAACACCTGAGAGAAAACCAGACGATCACCAGGCGACAGTGCGATGTGGGAGGAAACTGGAAAATCTGAGGAAACCCAGACGATCACCGGGAGACGGTGCGATGTGGGAGGAAACTGGAAAATCTGAGGAAACCCAGACGATCACCGGGAGACGGTGCGATGTGGGAGAAAACAGGAACAACTGAGGAAAACCAGACGATCACTGGCAGACAGAGTGATGTGGGAGGAAATGGTAACTCTCGGTGGAAATCCAGACTATCAATGGGAGACGGTGCGATGTGAGCAGAAACGGCAGCAGCGGAGGAAACGCATATGATCACCAGTAGACAGTGCGATCTGTGAGGAATCGGGAAAACCAGAGGAAACACAGATGATCACCAGGAGATGGTGCATTGTGGGAGGAAACGGGAACAGTTGAGGAAACAGAGACGATCACTGGGAGACGGTGCGAAGTGGGAGGAAACGGGAACACCTGAGAGAAATCCCGCGATCACCGGCAGACAGAGTGATGAGGTAGGAAATGTTAAGACACAGGGGAAATCCAGACGATCAACGAGAGATGGTGCGAAGTGGGTGGAAACGGCAGTAGCTGAGGAAATCCAGATTATCACCAGGATACAGTGCGATCTGGGAGGAAACGGGCAAAACCTGAGGAAAACCCAGACGATCACTGGGAGATGGTGCGAAGTGGAAGCAAACGAGAATACCTTCGGAAACCCGGATGATGAACGGGAGACTATGCGATGTAGGAGGAAACGGGAATACCTGCGGAAACCCAGACGATCACAGGGAGACGGTGCGATGTGGGCGGAAATGGGAACACCTGAGGAAACCCAGACAATGACAGGGAAAGCGTTGCGATGTTGGAGGAAATGAGAACACCCAGGGGAAACCAGACGATCAATTGGAGATGGTGCGATGTGGGCGGAAGTGGGAACATCTGAGAGAAACACAGATTATCACCAGGCGACAGTGCGATGTGGGACGAAACTGGAAAATCTGAGGAAACACAGACGATCACCGGAAGACTGTGCGATGTGGGAGGAAACGGGAGCAGCTGAGGAAACCCAGATGATCACCAGAAGACAGTTCGATCTGGTAGGAATTGGGAAAACCAGAGGAAACACAGAAAATCACCAGCAGACAGTGCGATCTGGGAAGAATCGGGAACACCTGAGGAAACCCAGACGATCACTGCGATACGGTGAGAAGTTGGAGGAAATGGGAAAAACTGAGAGAAACCCAGACTATTACCGGGAGACGGTGTGAAGTGGAAGGAAACAGGATCACCTGAGGAAACCCAGACGATCAACAAGAGACGGTGCGATGTGGGAGGAAACGGGAACAGCTGAGAGAAACGCCGACGATCAACTGGAGCAGGTGCGAAGTGGGATGAAATGGGAACACCTGTGAGAAACCCAGACGATGACAGGGAAAGCGGTGCGATGTTGGAGGAAATGAGAACACCCGGGGGAAACCAGACGATCAATTGGAGATGGTGCGATGTGGGCGGAAGTGGGAACATCTGAGAGAAACACAGATTATCACCAGGCGACAGTGCGATGTGGGACGAAACTGGAAAATCTGAGGAAACACAGACGATCACCGGAAGACTGTGCGATGTGGGAGGAAACGGGAGCAGCTGAGGAAACCCAGATGATCACCAGAAGACAGTTCGATCTGGTAGGAATTGGGAAAACCAGAGGAAACACAGAAAATCACCAGCAGACAGTGCGATCTGGGAAGAATCGGGAACACCTGAGGAAACCCAGACGATCACTGCGATACGGTGAGAAGTTGGAGGAAATGGGAAAAACTGAGAGAAACCCAGACTATTACCGGGAGACGGTGTGAAGTGGAAGGAAACAGGATCACCTGAGGAAACCCAGACGATCAACAAGAGACGGTGCGATGTGGGAGGAAACGGGAACAGCTGAGAGAAACGCCGACGATCAACTGGAGCAGGTGCGAAGTGGGATGAAATGGGAACAGCTGAGAGAAACGCCGACGATCAACTGGAGCAGGTGCGAAGTGGGATGAAATGGGAACACCTGTGAGAAACCCAGACGATGACAGGGAAAGCGGTGCGATGTTGGAGGAAATGAGAACACCCGGGGGAAACCAGACGATCAATTGGAGATGGTGCGATGTGGGCGGAAGTGGGAACATCTGAGAGAAACACAGATTATCACCGGGCGACAGTGCGATGTGGGAGAAAATAGGAACACCTGAGAGAAACCCAGACGATCACCTGGAGACGGTGCGATGAGGGAGGAAATGGTATCACCCAGGGGAAATCCAGAAGATCAACGGGAGACGTTGCAATGTGGGAGGAAACTGGCACAGCTGAGAGAAACACAGACGATCAACTGGAGCAGGTGCGAAGTGGGACGAAATGGGAACACCTGTGAGAAACCCAGACGATGACAGGGAAAGCGGTGCGATGTTGGAGGAAATGAGAACACCCGGGGGAAACCAGACGATCAATTGGAGATGGTGTGATGTGGGCGGAAGTGGGAACACCTGAGAGAAAACCAGACGATCACCGGGAGACGGTGCGATGTGGGAGGAAACAGGAACACCTGAGAGAAACCCAGACGATCACCTGGAGACGGTGCGAAGTGGGAGGAAACGGGAACACCTGAGAGAAATCCCGCGATCACCGGCAGACAGAGTGATGAGGTAGGAAATGTTAAGACACAGGGGAAATCCAGACGATCAACGAGAGATGGTGCGAAGTGGGTGGAAACGGCAGTAGCTGAGGAAATCCAGGTTATCACTAGGATACAGTGCGATGTGGGAGGAAACGGGCAAAACCTGAGGAAAACCCAGACGATCACCGGGAGATGGTGCGAAGTGGAAGCAAACGAGAATACCTTCGGATACCCGGATGATGAACGGGAGACCATGCGATGTAGGAGGAAACGGGAATACCTGCGGAAACCCAGACAATCACAGGGAGATGGTGAGAAATGGGAGGAAATGGGAACACCTGAGGAAACCCAGATGATCACCGGCATACGGTGCGATGTGGGAGGAAACAGTATCACCCGGGGGAAATCCAGATGATCAAAAGGAGACGTTGCGATGTGGGAGGAAACTGGCACAGCTGAGAGAAACACAGACAATCAACTGCAGAATGTGCAAAGTGGGAAGAAATGGGAACACCTGAGAGAATCCCAGACGATCACCGGGAGACGGTGAGAAATGGGAGGAAATGGGAAAACCTGAGGAAACCCAGACGATCACTGCGATACGGTGAGAAGTTGGAGGAAATGGGAAAAACTGAGAGAAACCCAGACTATTACCGGGAGACGGTGTAAAGTGGAAGGAAACGGGATCACCTGAGGAAACCCAGACGATCAACGAGAGACGTTGCGATGTGGGAGGAAATGGGAACAGCTGAGAGAAATCCAGACGATGACAGGGAAAGTGGTGCGATGTTGGAGGAAATGAGAACACCTGGCGGAAACCAGACGATCAATGGGAGACGGTGTGATGTGGGCGGAAGTGGGAGCATCTGAGAGAAAACCAGACGATCACCGGGCGACAGTGCGATGTGGGAGGAAACGGGAACACCTCAGGAAACACAGACGATCACCGGGAGACGGTGAGAAGTTGGAGGAAATGGGAACAACTGAGAGAAACCCTGACTATAACCGGGAGACAGTGCGAAGTGGAAGGAAATGGGATCACCTGAGGAAACCCAGACGATCACCCAGAGACGGTGCGATGTGGGGGGGAAATGGGAACACCTGAGAGAAACCCAGATGATCACCGGGAGACGGTGCGATGTGGGAGGAAACGGGAACACCTGAGAAAAATCCCGCGATCACCGGCAGACCGAGTGATGAGGTAGGAAATGTTAAGACACGGGAAATCCAGACGATCAACGAGAGATGGTGCGAAGTGGGTGGAAACGGCCGTAGCTGAGGAAATCCAGATTATCACCAGGATACAGTGCGATCTGGGAGGAAACGGGAATACCTGCGGAAACCCAGACGATCACAGGGAGACGGTGCGATGTGGGCGGAAATGGGAACACCTGCAGAAACAGAGACGATGACAGGGAAAGCGGTGTGAAGAGGGAGGAAACAGGAACACCTGAGGAAACACAGACGATCACCTGGAGACAGTGCGATTGGGGGGGAAATGGGAACACCTGAGGAACACAGACGATCACCGGGAGACGGTGCGATGTGGGAGGAAACGGTATCACCTGGGGGAAATCCAGAAGATCAACGGGAGACGTTGCGATGTGGGAGGAAACTGGCACAGCTGAGAGAAACCCAGACGATCAACTGGAGCAGGTGCGAAGTGGGACGAAATGGAAACACCTGTGAGAAACCCAGACGATGACAGGGAAAGCGGTGCGATGTTGGAGGAAATGAGAACACCCGGGGGAAACCAGACGATCAATTGGAGATGGTGCGATGTGGGCGGAAGTGGGAGCATCTGAGAGAAACACAGATTATCACCGGGCGACAGTGCGATGTGGGAGGAAACGAGAACACCTGAGGAAACCCAGATGATCACCAGGAGACAGTTCGATCTGGTAGGAATCGGGAAAACCAGAGGAAACACAGATGTTCACCAGGAGACGGTGTGTTGTGGGAGGAAATGGCAAGACCTGTGAGAAACCCAGATGATGACAGGGAAAGCGGTGCGATGTTGGAGGAAATGCGAACACCCGGGGGAAACCAGACGATCAATTGGAGCTGGTGCGATGTGTGTGGAAGTGGGAACACCTGAGATAAACATAGACGATCACCGGGAGACGGTGCAATGTGGGAGGAAAGGGGAACAGCTCAGAGAAACCCAGACGATCACCAGCAGACAGAGTGATGAGGGAGGAAATGGTAACACATGGGGGAAATCCAGATGATCAACGGGAGATGGTGCGAAGTGGGAGGAAATAGGAACACCTGAGGGAAAACCAGACGATGAAAGGGAAAGCGGTGCGATATGGGAGGAAAAGGGAACACCCTGGGGAAACCAGATGATCAATGGGAGACGGTGCGATTGGGGGGGAAATGGGAACACCTGGGGGAAACAAGAGGATCAATGGGAGAGAGTGCCAAGTGGGAGGAAATGGGAACACCTGAGGAAACACAGACGATCACCGGGAGACGGTGCGATTGGGAACACCTGAGGAACCCAGACGATCACCGGGAGATGGAGCGATGTGGGTGGAAACGGGAGCAGCTGAGGAAACCCAGATGATCACTGGGAGATGGTGCAAAGTGGGAGGAAATAGGAACACCTGACAGAAAAACAGACGATGAAAGGGAAAGCGGTACGATATGGGAGGAAAAGGGAACACCCTGGGGAAACCAGATGATCAATGGGAGACGGTGCGATTGGGGGGGAAATGGGAACACCTGAGAGAAACCCAGACGATCACCGGGAGGTGGAGCGATGTGGGAGGAAACCGCAGCAACTGCGTTGAATCCCACGTTGTCATGGGAAGAACATGCAGACTTCACCCAGACTGTGCCCAAGATTGAACCTGAGGCCTCTGGAGTGGTGAGTCATCTGCACTACCCACTGCATGCCGTTACGCCCTGACAGATAAATCTAAAACAGGTATGCGTCTCCGAGAGCTCTTGGCGACTTACATGGTATGAAGTTGGATCGGTAGCTTCATGGTTTCTGCAATGCTTCGTAGTGCCCGAGATCAGAAGCTTGGGGTTCACTTCCCGCCACTGACTGCTCAGGGACTGTTTGTCGCATTCCCATTGGGGAGGAGTCTATGCAGCATCCATACCAGGAACATATGGAACATCCATACGGGAACAGTTACTTTCCCGAGCAGTAAAGCTGATGAACGCCTCCACCCACTAACCCACACCACCCACAACATAACTACTTTAGTTACCTGTTAGTCACCTTATGTACAGACATTTCTGGCATCAATTCATGGACATGCAATCAATCTATGGATATAAGCTATCTTATGAATCAAACACAAATTACCTGCTTCATCTTTTTACAAGAAAGAACATAGTTATAACAAAACTTGACAAAGTCCTTTCAAGTGAAAAGTGATCAATGTGGCTAAACCATAGTGATTAGGGTTTAGTTGTTTTTATTTTTGTGTTCTTTATCTTATTTTTTTGTGTGCAGCATTGGATTCCAAGTAATAATTATTTCATTCCCCTTTACAAGTGTGTACTGGAAATGGCATTAAACAGTCTGCACTCTAAGGGGTTTATGTGTGACCATCTGAGCTTGGCCTGAGTGTGTCCACTTTCTTCTCACAATCCAGAGGCATGCAGGTTAGGCTGAGTAAGTTGTGGACATGCTGTACTCTCAGACTGTGCTGGTCATTGATGCAAACATTGCTTTTCACTGCATGTTTCGACATTTTGATGTACATGTGACAAATAAAAACAACCTTCAAGATCATTATCTTCTTTAGCTTTCAGTATTCTGGAGAAGCCACACACCTCCAGTAGTGATGCCCAGTGATCCAAGGAATGAAAGACCTAGAGAGAGAGAGATAGAGAGATAGACAGAGTAGGAGAAAGTAGGAGATGTGGAGAAAGAGATAGAGGGAGAGCAAGAGAAAGAGAGGAGACAGAAAGAGAAGGAGAGAGAGGAGACAGAGAATGAAAGAGACAGAAGGAGAGAGAAGGGGAAAGGAATGAGGAGAGGGGGTGAGATCCAAGAGGCACAGCTTCAGAATGGAGAGATAATCAATTTAACACAGAGCTGAGGAGGAATTGCTTTCACCAGAGGGTGTTGAGTCTGTGGAAATCATTGCTACAGACAACTGCGCCTATATTAAAGCAGAGAAAATAGGTTCTTGATTAGCTAGGGCATCAGACGTTATGGGTAAAAGCAGAGGAATGAGGTTGAGAGAGAGATAATTATTCAGTCACAATGGAATGGCTGAGCAGACTTGATGGGCAGAATGGCCTAATATAGCTCCTATGTCTTATGGTCTTACATGGTGTGAAATTTGTTGTTTTGCAACAGTTGTACTGTGCTGGTCATGCAAATCACTGTAAGTTACTAATTAAAATAAATGTGCAGGAGGGAGTACTTGGTAATGTCTGCTGTCTTGCCAAGGCAGTGACTGGTGCAGACTGAGCCAGTGGAGGGTAGGTTGCTTGCTAAAGATCCTCATTTGATTGTTCTTCTGTGAAACAGGTTGGCTGATAAAGGTGCTACATGAATGCAGTTTACAGTGGTTGTCTGGATCTGAAAGGCAAGATAATGGTGTCTGTTCTTCTGTAAGTACTTTCATTGTATCCAGGACATCAGTAAGGGAAGATCCTGTTTCACTGTCAGTCCTAACTGGACACAGACGAAAATCTGACTTTTGTGTAATATTATGACAAGCAAACAAAGGGACCTTACTATTCTAGAGACACAGAAGGTCCAATTTTCCCTCATGCTGTATCAGGCAGAAATTAAATGCCCGAAAAATTCCTGCTTTCCCTGTTCAGTCTTGTTTTCCTTCACCTCCAGATCACCATCGCCACCTGCTGGTGTAATCATAAAAAAACAAGCAACCAATGGGCAGACCTGGGGTGTTTACTTGGACAACTTATTTGAACTCTTGAGTTTCCTTGACTTTGGCTCTGTGGATTGAACTCTGAGTTTGGGAGTTCAAATCTCACTATGGGAGTTGATCAAAAAATGACCAAAATTCCATAGTGTTAAAGTGGGGGATCTTAGAATTTTTAAGATGGCTTAATGTCATTTCCAGTACACAAGTGTAAAGGAGAACAAAATAATCGTTACTCCAGATCCAAAGCAGTTAAAAAAAAACACACAATAAGATGAACACAATAATAATAACACAATAAATATAAATATGTAAAATAGCTGATATACATCGATTGATTGTATGTCCATAAAGTGTCACTAGGCACAGGAGTGTTTGTACGTGATGTGTATGAGTGTCTGTACAGGAAGTGATAAAGTAGTGGCAGTTGTGGAGGGTGTGCTTCATGAGTGCTGATCAGCTTTACTGCTCGGGAAAGTAACTGTTCCCGAAACTGGTTGTCCTGGTGTGGATGCCTCGTAGACTCCTCCCCGATGGGAATGGGACAAACAGTCCCTGAGCAGTCAGTGGCGGGAAGTGAACCCCAAGCTTCTGAACTCGGGCACTGCGAAGCATTGCAGAAACCACTACGCTACCGACCCACCTGCTCACCATGTAACTCCCCATGCGCTCTCTGAGACTCATACCTGGTTTAGATTTATTTTTCAGGGCATGAGGGCATGCAGTGGGTGGTTCAAATGACTCACTGTTCCAGAGGCTCCGGTTCGATCTTGGGCACAGTCTGTGTGAAGTCTGCATATTCTTCCCATGACCATGTGAATTTTCCCCAGGTGCTTCATTTTAAGAAAAAGACCGCAATAACAAAACAAAATAATAATAAAAATACACAAAATAGTTCATATACATATACATAGTCATATACATCGTCATAGATATGTAAAGAACAGGAACAGGCCTTTGGCCCATCTAGCCTCTGCTGAACTACTCAGGCTGCCTACTTCCATCAACCTGCACCGGGACCATGGCCCTCCATACCCCTACCATCCATGTACCTGTCCAAACTTCTCTTAAACATTGAAACTGAGCTTGCATGCACCAGTTGTGATGGCAGCTCATTCCACACTCTCATGACCCTCTGGGTGAAGTTTCCCCTCATGTTCCCCTTAAACATTTCACTTTTTACCCTTAACCCATGGCCTCTAGTTCCAGACTTACCCAACCTCAATGGAAAATGCCTGCTTGCTTTTCCCTAACTATACCACTCATAATTTTGATGGATTTTGTGTCCATAAGGTAACACTAGGCACAGGAGCGTCTGTACATAATGGTGACTAAAATGATAAGGTAGTGGTGGTGAGGTTTGGGAAGGATTATGTAAAACGTTAGAACACAGGAACAGGGTGTTCATCCCACAATATCTGTGCCAATCATGATGCAGGGTTCAACTAAATCTTTTTAAAATTTAAATGTCAATGATTTGGATGATAGAATTAATGGTTTTGTTGCAAAGTTTGCAGATGATATGAAGATAGGTGGAGGGGCAGGTAGTTTTGAGAAAGTAGAGAGGCTACAGAAGGACTGACAGATTAAGAGAATGGGCAAAGAAATGGCAGATGGAATACAGTGTAGGGAAGTGTATGGTCATGCACTTTGGAGGAAGAACTGAAACAGTTGACTATTTTCTAAATGAAGAGAAAATACAAAAAATTGAGGTGCAAAGGAACTTGGAAGTGCTTGTGCAGGATTCCATAAAGATTAATTACAGGTTGAGTCTGTGGTGAGGAAGGCAAATGCAGTGTTAGCATTCATTTCAAGAGGACTGGAATATAAAAGCAAGGATGTAACACTGAGACTTTATAAAGCACTGGTGAGGCCTCACTTGGAGTATTGTGAGCAGTTTTGGACTCCTAATCTTAGAAAGGATGTGCTGAAACTGGGGAGGGTTCAAAGTAGGTTAATGAAAATAATTCCAGAATTGAATTGAATTGAAGAGAGTCTGATGGCTCTGGGCCAGTATTCACTGGAATTTAGCAGAATGAGGGGTGACCTGATGTAAACTTACCAAATGATGAAAGGCCTTGATAGGGTGGATGTGGAGAGGATGTTTCCTATGATGGGAGAATCTAATTTCTTTGCCAAAGTAGCTGTGGAGGCCATGTCTTTATGAATATTTAAGGAGATGTTGATAAATTCTTGATTGGTCAGGACATGAAGGGATAGGGGGAGAATGCAGGAAATTGGGGCTGACAGGGATATGGATCAGCCATGATGAAAGGACAGAGCAAGCTCAATAGGCCGAATGGCCTAACTCTCCTCCTATATCCTATGGTCTTTGGTCTTGCGGACTTCTGCCTGTATATGACCCTCCATGTCTTGAATATTCATGTACAGTGAATGAATGTTAATGCAACCAGAGTGGTGAATCTGTGGAATTCATAACCACAGGAGGCTGGGGGGGGGGGGGGCCAAGTCATTGGGGATATTTGAGATGGAGGTTGATAGGTTCTTGTTTAGTCAGGGTATGAAGGGATACAGGGAGAAGCAAGGAGATTGGGGCTGAGAGGGAAATGTATCAGCCATGATGAAATGGCAGGGCAGACTTGATGGGCCAAGTGGCCTAATTATTCTCCTCCATCTTATGGTCTTATGAAAGTATCACGGTACTCATGAATTCGCATTTTCTTTTACCATTATCTAATTATTTTGTAATATATAGTAATTTTTATGCCTTTGTACAGTGCTACTGCCACAAAACGTGATTCTGGGTTAAACTAAATCTGCTCTGCCTATAGACAATAGACAATAGACAATAGGTGCAGAAGTAGACCATCCGGCCCCTCGAGTCTGCACCGCCATTCTGAGATCATGGCTGATCATTCACTATCAATACCCAGTCCCTGCCTTGTCTCCATATCCCTTGATTCCCCTATCCATCAGATATCTATCCAGCTCCTTCTTGAAAGCATCCAGAGAATTGGCCTCCACCGTCTTCCGAGGCAGTGCATTCCACACCTCCACAACTCTCTGGGAGAAGAAGCTCTTCCTCAACTCTGTTTTAAATAACTGACCTCTTATTCTCAATCCATGCCCTCTGGTACTGGACTCTCCCAACATCTGGAACATATTTCCCGCCTCAATCCTATCAAATCCTTTAATTATCTTAAACAATTCAATCAGATCCCCTCTCAATCTCCTCAATTTCAGCGTGTACAAGCCCAATCTCTCCAATCTCTCTGCGTAAGACAGCCCTGCCATCCCAGGAATCAACCTAGTGAATCTACGCTGCACTTCCTCAATTGCCAGAATGTCCTTCCTTAAACCTGGAGACCAAAACTGTACACAATATTCCAGGTGTGGTCTCACCAGGGCCCTGTACAAATGCAAAAGGACATCCTTGCTCTTGTACTCAATTCCCCTTGTAACAAAGGCCAACTTTCCATTTGCCCTCTTCACTGCCTGTTGCACTTGCTCATTCACCTTCATTGACTGGTGAACTAGGACTCCTAGGTCTCTTTGCATTTCTCCCTTACCTAACACTACACCATTCAGACAATACTCTGCCCTCTTGTTCCTGCTTCCAAAGTGGATAACTTCACATTTATTCACATTGAATGACATCTGCCAAGTATCTGCCCACTCACCCAGCCTATCCAAGTCTCCCTGTATTCTCCTAACGTCCTCTTCGCATGTCACACTGCCACCCAGTTTAGTATCGTCAGCAAACTTGCTGATATAGTTTTCAATGCCCTCATCTAAATCGTTGACATAACTTGACTTAATTGACATAACTTAATTGTGACAACATACTTGACCCTTTCTATTCCCTGAATATTCACATGCAGGGAATGGCTCAGTAAGCTGCAAAGGGTGGTTAGCATTATGCTATTATGGTACCAGTAACCTTTCAAGAAGGAGCTAGATAGATATCTGATCGATAGGGGAATCAAGGGATATGGGGACAGGGCAGGGACTGGGTATTGATAGTGAATGATCGGCCATGATTTCAGAGTGGCGGTGCGGACTCGAGGGGCCAAGTGGTCTACTTCTGCACCTATTGTCTATAACCTGTGTTCAGCTCCTGTTACAGTCTGTAAGGAGTTTGTATGCTTTCTCCATGACCTTGTAGGTTTCCTCCCACATTCCAACAGCGTTCAGGTCAGCATTGGTCTGGAAGTCTGTATCTGAAAATAACAAACTTCACAGCATATAAAGTACTGATAATAAATATGATTCCATTCTGATTCTGCCTACCTAGATCAGTGGTTCCCAGCTTAGAGTCCAGGGCATAGTAACAGTTTGGAACTCCTGATCTAGACTGTTAAACAACATATTTGTATCTGCCTTCACCACCACCCCTGGCAGCCCATTCCAGGTACCCACCACTCTCTGAGTTAGAGAAATCTTGCCCCTCATATCACTTTTAACTCCCCACCCCACCTCTGAAAGTTATATCCTCTAGTACTTGAAATTCTGAAGCTGGTTTAAAAGACTCAGACTGTGGGAGGAAGAGGAGGAAGGGGGAGAAGAGGCCTCTTCTGTTGTTTTCATTTTGTAGCTGTCGGTGCTTGTGTTGCTTTGCTAAGCGTATGTACACATGTTCTGTTGGCACCGGAATTTGTGACAACATTCGCAGGCAGTCTGCTGCACATCCCTGTGTGTGGGTTGTTAAATGCTCGTGATGTTTTTCACTGTATGTTTCAATGTACACGTGATAAATAAATTACTTTAAATTGAATACATCTGAATCATCTACCTTATCTATGCACCTCATAATGTTCTCAACTTCTGCCAAGTGAAGTGGAAGTTCTCTAGGCCCTTTGGACAAGACATTCTCAGGTGGTTATTTATAAAGTTGTTGTACAAATGTTATCGCAGAACCATGTTCTAAAGAAGGGGTGAAGATTCCTCCTTGGCCAGTATTGGTTATCTAAACACTGGGACACAGTTAGGTCCTCTGTTCACTATCACACTGTTATTTGTGAGATCTTACTGTGCGCAGATCAACTGTTGTTTTTCTCTATGACAAAGGCAAATTAGGCATTGTCTGTGAAGTGATCCAGCTCATTCTGAAGAGTGAAAGATTCCAGGGAAACACAATATTCTCCTGATCTTTTGAACAAGTGGGGAACATCACCTACCTACACACATGCACACACACATCATGTAGTGACACTTACAACTGGCTCTGATGTTACTTTAATACAAGCCTCACCTTTTCATTTTAACAGCCACATTACGAGAGGAGTACGATCCCATCTGAAATATGTCTCCTCTTGCTGGGAATGGCATAATTTTAATCTTTGAGGTAATTCCAATTCATGACGAACAAAAATAAATTATTGTACCTGAGGCACAATCATTTTCTATTCTGGGTCTAGATGTTGTTGAGGCTTTTTCAGGAAATGTAGGAAAGGCTTGACCCAAAAGCAGAGCAGCAGAGATGATACAGTGGTGAATGATAACTTCACTGCAAAATTACAAGCCACAAAACCAGAGAGAACAGAAACTAAATGAGGTGCTCGAGGAGTATAAAGAATGTAAAAAAAAATCTTAAGAAAGAAATTAGAAAAGCTAAAAGAAGATATGAGGTTGCTTTGGCAAGTAAGGTGAAAATAAATCCAAAGGGTTTCTACAGTTATATTAATTGCAAAAGGATAGTGGGATAAAATTGGTCCCTTAGAGAATCAGAGTGGACAGCTATGTGTGAAGCGAAAAGAGATGGGGGAGATTTTGAACAATTTCTTTTCTTTGGTGTTCACTAAGGAGAAGGATATTGAATTGTGTAAAGTAAGGGAAACAAGTAGGGTAGTTATGGAAACTATGATGATTAAAGAAGAGTAAGTACTGGCGCTTTTAAAGAATATAAAAGTGGATAAGTCTCAGGATCCTGACAGGATATTCCCTGGGACCTTGAGGGAAGTTAGTGTAGAAATAGCAGGGGCTCTGACAGAAATATTTCAAATGTCATTAGAGAGGGGGATGGTGCCAGAGGATTGGTGTATTGCTCATGTGGTTCCATTGTTTAGAAAGGGTTCTAAGAGTAAACCTAGCAATTATAGGCCTGTAAGTTTGACGTCAGTGGTTGGTAAATTAATGGAAAGTATTCTTAGAGATGGTATATATAATTATCTGGTTAGACAGGGTCTGATTAGTAACAGTCACCATGGATTTATGCATGGAAGGTCACGTTTGACAAATCTTATTGAATTTTTTTTGAAGAGGTTACTAGGAAAGTTGACGAGGGTAAAGCAGTATTTGTTGTCTATATGGACTTCAGCAAGGCCTTTGACAAGGTTCCACATGGAAGGTTAGTTAGGAAGGTTCAATCATTAGGTATTAATGTTGAAGTAGTAAAATGGATTCAACAGTGACTGGATGGGAGATGCCAGAGAGTAGTGGTGGATAACTGTCAGGTTGGAGGCCGGTGACTAGTGGTGTGCCTCAGGGATCTGTATTGGGTACAATGTTGTTTGTCATATACATTAATGATCTGGATGATGGGGTGGTAAATTGGATTAGTAAGTATGCAGATGATACTAAGATAGGTGGCGTTGTGGATAATGAATTAGGTTTTCAAAGCTTGCAGAGAGATTTAGGCCAGTTAGAAGAGTGGGCTGAACGATGGCAGATGGAGTTTAATGCTGATAAGTGTGAGGTGCTACATTTTGGTAGGACTAATCAAAATAGGAAATACAGGGTAAATGGTAGGGCATTGAAGAATGCAGTAGAACAGAGTGATCTAGGAATAATGGTGCATAGTTCCCTGAAGATGGAATCTCATGTGGATAGGGTGGTGAAGAAAGCTTTTAGATCAGCAGATTATACAAATACTGCTTCTGCCCTCTGTCACTAACAATCATTTCAATATCAAAGTCACGTAGGTCCCATTGCTTCCTTTTTCTGGTGTTTGGTCTGAACAATAACTGAACCTCTTGACCACTTCTGCATGTCTTTGTGCATTGAGTTGCTTCCACATGATTGGGTGATTAGAGCAGGTGTATGGATGTGCCTGTTAAAGTACTCACTGAGTGTACCTTTCCCAGTCCTGACAAAGAATCGGACCTGAACTATCTCACTCCCTACAGACGCTGCTTGACCTGTTGAGTATTTCTAGCATTTTAGTTTTTATTTCAGATTTCCAGCATCTGCATTTTCTCAATGGCTCAGTATTAAAAGTCAACTCTTAAACAAAAACTCTCCCCGCACTAAACTCCCCAGAGTTTTCTTAAAACTCTCTCACTGTAATCTTCAGCTTTAAAACTCTCCTGAGATTTTTGTACAATTCCACCCCCCTCCCAATTGTGGTGTCCTGATTACTTCTGGATTTATTTGTCCCACCACTGGACGCTTGGATCTGAGGCTCCAGAAACTCCATAAATTTCTTTATCTCTTTCCCCTCCTTGAATATTTGCCACAAGATTTGCCCCGTCAGCCAATCATTACCTCAGAAGGCCCAGCCTCTTCCCAGAGACATGAGAGGCCATAAATGCGGGAATCTGGAGCAAATCACAAAGTGGCTGATGATGGGTCCGAAACGTTGACTCTCCATTCTGCCCTCATGCCCTCACCCCCACAGATCCTGCCTGACCCTTCGAGTTTCTCTAGCATTTTGTATCCATGTATATTTATTTGTTTAGACATACAATGTGGCAAAAGACCCTTCCTGCCTCCTTGATTGTAGCAATGAGAAGAGGGCATGTTCTAAGTGATGTGAGTCCTTAACGATAGATGTCAACTTTTTGGGACATTATCTCTTGAAGATGTCCTCAATGCTGGGAAGACTAGAGCCCATGAAGGAGTTGGCTGAGTCTACAACTTTCTGCAGTTTTTCTCAATACTGTGTATTGCCGCTCCGTACCAGACAGTGATGCAACCAGTTAGAATGCTCTCCGGTATACCTGTAGAAATTTGTTAGTGTTTGGTAACACGACAAACCTTTCCCGACTGCTAAAGAAATATAGCCAGTGAGTTTTCTTTTTTTGAAACTACGTCAATATGTTGGGCCCAGGACAGATCTTCAGGGATGCTGACACCCAAGAACATAAAATTGAGTATCCTTCGATGTGGACTGATGTGTGTTCCCTCGACCTCCCCTTCTGAAGTCCACAATCAATTCTTTGGTTTTAGTGAGATTGTTGCTTCAACACCATTCAACCAGCTAATCCATCTTGCTCCTGCATGTCTCCACATCACCATCTGTCAACAACAGCTGCCAATATCAGCAAATCTGTTGAAGTCAAATTTGAATCACCTTTTGTTTGAAAACAACACTGTAAAATTCCTCCACATGAACTTTACATGAGGAAGGTTTTCAAAGCTTGCAGAGGGATTTGGACCAGCTGGAAAATTGGGCTGAAAAATGGCAGATGGGGTTTAATACAGACAAGTGTGAGGTATTGCACTTCGGAAGGAAAAACCAAGGTAGAACATACAAGGTAAATGGTAGGGCACTGAGGAGTGCAATAGAACAGAGGGATCTGGGAGTACAGGTACAAAATTCCCTAAAAGTGGTATCACAGGTAGGTAGGGTAGTAAAGAGAGCTTTTAGTACATTGGCCTTTATAAATCAAAGTATTGAGTATAAGAGTTGGAATGTTATGGTGAGGTTGTATAAGGCATTGGTGAGGCTAAATTTGGAGTATTGTGTGCAGTTTTGGTCACCGAATTACAGGAAGGATATTAATAAGGTTGAAAGAGTGCAGAGAAGGTTTACAAGGATGTTGCCGGGACTTGAGAAACTGAGTTACAGAGAGAAGTTGAATAGGTTAGGACTTTATTCCCTGGAGCGTAGAAGAATGAGGGGAGATTTGATAGAGATGTATAAAATTATGATGGGTATAGATAGAGTGAATGCAAGCTGGCTTTTTCTACTGAGGTTAGGGGAGAATAAAACCAGAGGACATGGGGTGAAGGGGGAAAAGTTTAAAGGGAACATGGGGGGGGGGCTTCTTCACATAGAGAGTGGAATGAGCTGCCAGGTGAAGTGGTAAATATGGGCTCACTTTTAACATTTAAGAAAAACTTGGACAGGTACATGGATGAGAGGGGTATGGAGGGATATGGTCCAGGTGCAGGTCAGTGGGACTAGGCAGAAAAATGGTTTGGCGCAGCCAAGAAAGGCCAAAAGGCCTGTTTTTGTGTTGTAATGTTCAATGGTTCTGTGGTCTATGATCTGCCTTATGAAAGATTGTAAGAATTTAAGATCTCAAACTGAGACATTGGAATTTCTTTTTCCCACAGATGCTACTAGACCAGCTAACTTCCTCCAGCACATTGTCTGTTGTTTCAGGTTCCAGCAGCTGTAGTCTCTTGTGTTGACAATTCACACCATCTCCAGGTTTTGTAAAAGTTCTAGATTCTCCTACCCCTTTATAGGATGAAGAGTTTCCTGATGTCACAGTTAAAGAGCGTGTCTTTAGTTTTAATCTTTTTCTTCCTTGGTATTTAATTACTTATTGAGATACGGCACAGAACAGGCTCTTTGAGTCACACCATCCAGCAATCTCCCATTTAACCCCAGTCTAATCATGGCACAATTTACAATGACTAATTAACCTACTAACTGGTACATCTTTGGACTGTGGGAGGAGACCAGAGCACCCGGAGGAAACCCACACGGTCATGGGGAGAACATACAAACTCTTTACAGGCTGTGGCAGGAATGTAATCCAATCTCCATGAAAGTGTTTCCCTGAACCTACCTTCAATGATTTTAAACACAGTCACAGAGTCGAAGTACAAAACAGCTTGAATGCAGGGACTTCGGCCCATTCAGTCCATGTTGATGACATTGATCACTGACCTTTTCCCAGATGTTCAATGAACCAAGAATGTTGCCTCACTCTTTTGTGCAATATTTATTTATTTATTTGTTTGTTTGTTGATTCATTCGTTCGTTCATTCGTTTGTTTATTTATTTGCTTATATTTCTTACTGTAACTTATAGTAATTTATTGATGTATTGAAATGTACTGCTGCTGCAAAACAACAAATTTCATGAACTATGCCAGTGATAGTAAACCTGATTCTGATTACTGAGATCAGCCCATATTCCTCCAGACCCTCACCAACGACAGGACATTTTTTAGATTGAAGGGACTGTAAATTAATTTGAGGAACTTGTTCTTGTAATTTATCCCATTAAGGTCCCTTTCATTCTATGCCTGATTGTGTCTTTACAGAGTTTCACGAAGGTTTATCTTGACAAGTGTGGAGAGAAAAATTTGGTGTTTGCTGCGGCTACATGCATCTTTACTGACATCTAGTGGTGTTGTCATAACACTGCAGCCAAGCCTCCAGCTTTTCCTCAAAATCCCTTCAGCCTCAAACACCATAAGGCCATTAGACATAGAGCAGAATTAGGCCATTTGGCCCATCAAGTCTGCTCTGCCATTCAATCATGGCTGATCTTTCTCTCCCCTCCTCAGACCCAGTCCCCATAACCTTTGATGTTGTGTGCAATCAAGAACCGATCAAGCTCTGCTTTAAATAGTCTCCACAGCTGCCTGTGCTATCAAATTCCACAAATAAGCTTTCTTACACGTCAATTGAAATAGTGAAAAATAGCTAAGCTACGCCTTGTTGTTTTTTTGGATTTGTGCCCTCCAGCTTCAGACACTCTCCAGCATTGCCTAATCATTCAGCTCAAACCACCTCCAGCATTTCCTCAAACACCCTCCAGCCTCAAACCCACTCCAGCATTTCCTCAAACACCCTCCAGCCTCAAACCCACTCCAGCATTTCCTCAAACCCACTCCAGCATTTCCTCAAATACCCTCCAGCCTCAAACCCACTCCAGCATTTCCTCAAATACCCTCCAGCATTTCCTCAAACACCCTCCAGCATTTCCTCAAACCCACTCCAGCATTTCCTCAAATACCCTCCAGCATTTCCTCAAATACCCTCCAGCCTCAAACCCACTCCAGCATTTCCTCAAACACCCTCCAGCCTCAAACCCACTCCAGCATTTCCTCAAACCCACTCCAGCATTTCCTCAAATACCCTCCAGCCTCAAACCCACTCCAGCATTTCCTCAAATACCCTCCAGCATTTCCTCAAACACCCTCCAGCATTTCCTCAAACCCACTCCAGCATTTCCTCAAATACCCTCCAGCATTTCCTCAAATACCCTCCAGCATTTCCTCAAACACCCTCCAGCATTTCCTCAAACCCACTCCAGCATTTCCTCAAATACCCTCCAGCATTTCCTCAAATACCCTCCAGCATTTCCTCAAACACCCTCCAGCATTTCCTCAAACCCACTCCAGCATTTCCTCAAATACCCTCCAGCATTTCCTCAAATACCCTCCAGCCTCAAACCCACTCCAGCATTTCCTCAAACACCCTCCAGCCTCAAACCCACTCCAGCATTTCCTCAAATACCCTCCAGCCTCAAACCCACTCCAGCATTTCCTCAAACACCCTCCAGCCTCAAACCCACTCCAGCATTTCCTCAAACCCACTCCAGCATTTCCTCAAATACCCTCCAGCATTTCCTCAAACCCACTCCAGCATTTCCTCAAACCCACTCCAGCATTTCCTCAAATACCCTCCAGCCTCAAACCCACTCCATCATTTCCTCAAATACCCTCCAGCCTCAAACCCACTCCAGCATTTCCTCAAATACCCTCCAGCATTTCCTCAAATACCCTCCAGCCTCAAACCCACTCCAGCATTTCCTCAAATACCCTCCAGCCTCAAACCCACTCCAGCATTTCCTCAAATACCCTCCAGCCTCAAACCCACTCCAGCATTTCCTCAAATACCCTCCAGCATTTCCTCAAATACCCTCCAGCCTCAAACCCACTCCAGCATTTCCTCAAATACCCTCCAGCCTCAAACCCACTCCAGCATTTCCTCAAATACCCTCCAGCCTCAAACCCACTCCAGCATTTCCTCAAATACCCTCCAGCCTCAAAACCCACTCCAGCATTTCCTCAAACACCCTCCAGCATTTCCTCAAATACCCTCCAGCCTCAAACCCACTCCAGCTTTTCCTCAAATACCCTCCAGCCTCAAACCCACTCCAGCATTTCCTCAAATACCCTCCAGCCTCAAACCCACTCCAGCATTTCCTCAAACCCACTCCAGCATTTCCTCAAACACCCTCCAGCATTTCCTCAAACCCACTCCAGCATTTCCTCAAACACCCTCCAGCCTCAAACCCACTCCAGCATTTCCTCAAATACCCTCCAGCCTCAAACCCACTCCAGCATTTCCTCAAATACCCTCCAGCCTCAAAACCCACTCTAGCTGCAATCACATTCATGTTGCTTGCTATGAGTGCTTACTGCCTGCCCTCTTGTCGCCTGATGCTGATGACGAATTGTCTTCTCAAAGGGATCAGACCAGGGAACTAGGGTGGAACAATGGCATAAATAAAAACAATACAGACAAAATACTGGAAGGACTCAGCAGGTCAGGCAGCATCTATGGAGGGAAATAAACAGTCGAGACTAGAAAGGAAGGGGACAGAAACTAGAGGAAGAAGGTAGGGGAGGGGAAGGAGTACAGAGTACCTGCCTCCAATGACCTCATCTCAAATACATAAAGATTAGCTTTATTGGTCACATGCACATCAAATCATCCAGTGAGGGTGTCATTTGTGTCAATAGCCAACACAGTGCGAGGATGTGCTGGGGGCAGCCCACAATTGTCGCCACGTTTCTGGCACCAACATAGCATGCCCACAAAGTACTAACCCTAACTGTGGAACGTGGGAGGAAACCGGAGCACCCAGAGGTAATCCATACAATCACCGGGTGAATGTACCAACTCCTTACAGATTGAACCCCAGTCTTAAGCTGGCACTGTAAGGTGTTATGACTGAAGAACGCTAGTCTGCCAAACTCCTTCATCACCCTGACAAGGTAAAGGATTTTGCACAAAGGATGTAAGAAATGTAAGGGGCACCACAGTAGTGTAGCAGTTAGCATGTCGACATTACAGCAGGGGGCAATCCGGAGCTTGGAGTTCAATTTCGATGCCGTTCGTCAGTTCTCTCCATGGAATGCATGAGTTTCCTCCAGGTGCTCCGGTTTCCCCCCTCAGTGCAAAGACATACCAGTTAGTGGGCTAATTGGTCCTTGTATTAGGCCAGGGTTACATAAGTGGGTTGTTCATTGGTCTGAAATGGCATGTTCCATGTTGTGTCTCAAAATAAAATAAATACATTTTTGTTACAGTGACTTAATGTCAAAAGTTTCAAATCATCTACTGATCACCCTGCCAGTCCATCTACGCATTAATGGGCTTGAGGGTAAATGACTTGAGATAATTGCTTTGCCAAGACATCAATGGTGACAGACTTTATGCTTTTTATGATAATGTTCCTTAGAATGTGTACAGCTACAATAAACACCAGGCCATTGTCTCTGCAATTGAATGACTTGTTTAGGGGTGGATTTCCCAGGGCCCAGTGCAACTTGATGGCTGACCCTCTGGTCATAGTCACAGAGTCATAAAGTGGTTGAGCCCCTCAGCCCATACGAGTCTGTGCCACCCAAGATGTACACCGGATTCCCGTTAACTGGGTCATCAGTTAATTGGGGCAGCTGCTAATTTGGGACAGAAGAAAAGCAAATTGAGAAAATAGGTGGGACTCTCTTCATTTACTTGGGACACTATACCCTTTATTTGCAACAGGAAACTGTTGCAGAACAATTTATAATTGGTGTCAGAGACAAGCACTTGTGTGGCTGTCAGGCACTGTGCTTTGAGTGACCAGTTTTTGATTAGCGTTAGTTGTATGTACTTGCATTCAAAAAGCAGAGTGATTTATCACTGATAGTTGGTGAGAAATAAGCAGTATGTCAACTTAGAACTGTTTTGCTCACTGTGATTTCAAGCATTCAGGCTTGGAGATACCAGAAGTTGCCGGGAGTGAAAATGAAATAATTTCACTACTTCACCAAGTTAGGAACTATGAAGAATTTGAAGGTATTGATAACTTTCTTGACTGTTACAATGAAAATGAAGATTTGGAGGATGAGGTTATTGGAAGCATTGTATGAAGGAAGTCCATTATCTGCACTAGGTGGTCTACACGAATTTTGTTCATTTATAATCAAAAGAACACAGTGTGTACGGGTACACTGGGCGAATTGCTCCAACAATAACAATTAGGAATTAAAACACAGTTTTATAGTAGTGTAGTAGTATTGGATGATCAGCCATGATCATACTGAATGGCAGTGCAAGCTCAAAGGGCTGAATGGCCTACTCCTGCACCTATTTTCTATGTTTCTATGGTAGTGTTCTAATTTGTTCTGTATTTCATTTAAATACATAATTTGTTACTCAGTTAAATGGTAGTTTGTCATTTTTATACGTTTGGAACTATTTCCGCAAAACTTTGTATAATTGGGGCAGCCATTTAATTTGGCCAAAGTGTACTGGTCACGTGTCCCACTTAATACTGAAACTAATCTAATTTTCCATATCTGGGCCCAAATTCTTCCACACTCTTGCCATCCATAACAACACCCACAAAATACTGGATGTCAGACAGGGGGATAAACAGACACCATCAAGGCCAAGACCCTTCATCTGTCTACCTGTCCACAAACTCCTTGGCACAAAATATTGACTGTTCATTTCCCCCCCCTAGCCTGACCAGCCTGTTGAATTCTCCAGCACTTGAAGAAAAAAGATTTTAAAGCTTTATTTGCACCATGTACTCATAGAGGGATCCAAAGTGGAGAGAGTAAGCAGTTTCAAGTTCCTGGGTGTCAATATCTCTAACCTGGTCCCAACATATTGATGCAGTTATAAAGAAGGCAAGACAATGGTTATACTTTATTAGGAGTTTGAAGAGATTTGGTATGTCAATAAATACACTCAAAAACTTCTAAAGATGTACCGTGGAGAGCATTCTGACAGGCTGCATCACTGTCTGGTGTGGATGGGCTAATGCACAGGACTGAAAGAAGCTGCAGAGGGTTGTAAATTTAATGGCTCAGTCTTGAGTACTAGCCTACAAAGTACCCAGGACATCTTCAAGGAGCGGTGTCTCACAAAGGCAGCGTCCATTATTATGGATCTCCAGCACCCAGGGCATTCCCTTTTCTCACTGTTACCATCAGGTAGGACGTATAGAAGCCTGAAGGCACACACTCAGTGATCCAGGAACAGCTTCTTCCCCTCTTCCATCGGATTCCTAAATGGACTTTGAACCCATGAACACTAACTTACTTTTTAAAATATATATTATTTCTGTTTTCTCCCCGCAATTTTTAATCTATTCAATATACGTATACTGTAATCGATTTACTTATGTTATTAAAATTATGTTATCACTATTATTTTTTATTCTTCTTCTAGATTATGTATTGCATTGAACTGCTGTCGCTAAGTAAACAAATTTCATGACGCATGCTGGTGATAATAAACCTGATTCTAATTCTGACTCTGAAACATGCATTCACAAAATGCTGGTGGAACACAACAGACCAGGCAGTATCTACAGGGAGAAGCGCTGTCGACGTTCGGGCCGAGACCCTTCAGCCCTTGGGTCCTGACGAAGGGTCTCGGCCCAAAACGTCAACAGCGTTTCTCCCTATAAATGCTGCCTGGCCTGTTGTGTTCCACCAGCATTTTGTGTGTGTTGCTTGAATTTCCAGCATCTGCAGATTTCTTCGTGTTTGCTGTAAACATGCATTGTTTGAATCAAATCAAATCAGTGAGGATTATGTTGGGGGCAGCCTGCAAGTGTCACCACATTTGTGATGCAACATGTCATGCCTAAAGCTTATGAACCCTAACCCAAACTTCTTTAGAAAGAGGGAAGAAAGTGATACACCCGGAGGTAACCCATGTGGTCATGGGAAGAATGTTCAAATTCCCTACAGGCGCAGGGGGAGTCAAACCCCCATCAGTGGTTGCTGGCACTGGAACAGTGATACACTGACCGCTACACTACCGTACACGACGTTCAGTGTGTTGCCCAAGAAATCCAGCAGCTGCAAAATCTCCTGGGTTTATCATATACCTCTCAGGCATTTTTGTATTAATTTCTTGTGTTTGCAGCTTTTTTTCATTATAAAGTATAATTTTTGGGAGATACATCTCTAATAAAGGAGGGGTAAGTCAGTCCTTCTCTCTGCGAGCCTGCAGGTCACACTTGGGTAAGCTGAAGCACCTGATTAGCCCATGATCAGGGTCACCTGAAGCTCGTATGAGCAGCTGGTGCACATCACAAGTTCTGGTTATGTGACTACTGACACCAGCAGACATTCTCTGAGGAGACCATAAGACCATGAGATATAATGGCAGAAGTAGGCCATTCAGCCCATTGAGTCTGCTCCGCCATTCAGTCATAGCTGATCCAATTCTTCCAGTCATCCCCTCTCCCCTGCCTTCTCCCCATACCCTTTGATGCCCTGGCAAATCAAGAACCTAGAGTATTGATAATGGCTGGGGTCATGAAGAAGGCAGTTGAAAATCACACTGTAGAAAAATTTGCCAAGAATAATCATGGTCATGAGACCATGATCGCCCACATCATATGACGTGGCACATAACGATGATGATGATGATGAGTGTAACTGATTTGCATAGTTTTGTTATCATTTATATTCTGTGTGTTGTCTGTACCTACATGTCTATGATGCTGTTGCAAGCAAGCCTTTCATTGTACCTGTAACCTCAGCTTACTTGTGTACATGACAATAAAGTCAATTTGACTTGATATCCCTTTGATATATAACAAGCTGCCAAAGCCTGAGGTTGAGCCTAGTATAACAGCAGCTTTTAAAATTCACTTGACTGACATGAGCCAAAAGTATGTGTTTGCCCCACACCCTCTGATCTTGGATAGGAAAGGGTCAGAGGGATAGAGTCCCAACTGGGACTAACTTAGATGACAGTATGGATCGGATGGGCTGAATGGCCTGTTTTATAGAAAATAGAACTTAGAATAGTACATCACAGCACGGGTCTCTTGGCCAATGATTTATCCCCGTCCACCTTAAAACTGTGTCCTCCCACTTTAAACTGCCTCATCCTAGTAAACTCCCTCACACAAAACTCTGCAGGAACTCAGCAGGTCAAGCTGCATCTACAGAAAGGAATAAACCGTTGACATCTCAGGCCAAGACCCTTCATCAGAGTAGTAATCACCTATCCGATCTGTGAACATAGAACGTGTTCCGTAAGTACAAGCCTGTAACTTTGTGCTGACCTTATGACCTACTCCAAGATCAATCTCACCCTTTCCTCCCACACACCCTCCGGTTTTCTATCATCCCCATGCTTGTCTAAGCGTCCCTTAGACATCCCTAATATGTCTGTCTCAACCACCACCCCGGCAGGGTGCTCCAAGCACCCAAGCACTCACTGTGTAAAAAACTTACCATTCCCATCCGTCCTATGCTTCTCTCCAATCACCTGAAAATTATGCCCTGAGAAAATGTCTCTAAACTCCATCATGTACAGTCACAATCAATCTGGCTGCGAAAGGGGTGCATTGGACAAGCAACCCCATCCATAAAAACCGAGCGGTGCAGAAACTCAAAAAACCTCATCCCAGGGAGTGGTGAACAGAGTCTCTTAAATGTCCCAAATGTATCACCCCTGGCAGGGCATTCCACTCTACCATCACCCCTGGCAGGGCATTCCACTCTACCATCACCCCTGGCAGGGCATTCCACTCTACCATCACCCCTGGCAGGGCATTCCACTCTACCATCACCCCTGGCAGGGCATTCCACTCTACCATCACCCCTGGCAGGGCATTCTAGGCCACTGTGTAAAGAAACTACCTCTGACATCTCTCTCAAACAAATTCAAGTTTAATTGTTATGAGTGAGTGAGTGAGTGAGTGAGAGAGAGAGAGAGAGAGAGAGAGAGAGAGAGAGATGGATGTTTAGTTGTTGCATTTTACATTCTGCACCTAGCATGTTACACCAGTGGCACAGACACAGTTTCAAGAAATGCCTCAACCTAGTAACTTACAGAGCTGGAGAATATCTCCAAATATCTGCTATCCAATCATTTGCAAACATTGTCCATCCAGCATAGAAGATAGAACATTACAGCATGGTACAGGCCCTTTGGCCCATTATATTGTGCTGACCTTTTAACCTACTCTAAGTTCAATCTAATCCTTCCCTCTAACATAGCCTCCATTTTGTCTATCGTCTATGTGCCTATCTAAGAGTCTGTTAAGTGCCAACTCCCCTACCACCCCCGGCGGGGCATTCCATGCGCTCACCACTGGTGCAGTGTGGGCAAGTTTAGTAGTTTTGCCTCTTGGTTGTTCACTCTCTGTTCCAGCAGCTGCCGCTTGCTCTCTGAGGCACAGTGGAGGTCGCTCTCAATGAGTGCAGCTCCCTCCGGATCAGATTTCCTCCAGGGTTACCTATTAAATGAAATATCTCCCCGGTTGTTAGATGTAATGTTGAGTTTCCTCTGGCTGATTTTGATATTTTCTTTGATTTCCTTTTCCCACCAGAGACTCACTGACTATCCTTCAATGAGGAGTGAAGAACCTGGTTGGGGAGGAGATGTGAGTTAGACATCCAGATGACATGACCTATCCATTGGAGTTGGTGTTGTTTTATTTTGTTGGAGATGCTGTTCACTTTGGCTTCCTCCGGTACGTTGGTGTTAGTGTGTCTGAACTTGGACGTAGAAGTTTGTGGATCATGACTCTTTGGATGTGTGTGAAGGATGCAAAGAAATAAATGGTTTACAATACTCAAGGTGAGGCCTCACCAGTGCCTCATAAAGCCTCAGCATCACATCCTTGCTCTTGTATTCTGGACCTCTTAAAATGAATGCAAATAATGGCATTTGCTTTCCTCCCACTAGCTCACTCTGCAAGTTAACCTCTTGGGTGTTCTGCACAAGGACTCCCAAGTTCCTCTGTATCTCAGAATTAGAAAACATTCCACACATTTTATTTCTACTACCAAAGTGCATGACCACGCATTTTCCAACATTGTATTTCATTTGCCACTTTCTTGCTGTCAGGAACGGGGACAGGATTGGACCCAAATGCAGGATGCAGATACTGAAGTACTAGGGGTAGGACAGGATGGGGATGCCATGGCATGCAAGGGGTAAGGCAGGCGGGGCTGGATCCCGGAGATCAGGTGAGGCGGGAGGAGCCCAGAGTTCGGACGAGGAGGGAGGAGGATCCCTCATGGCGGGCTGCTTGGATCCCGGGCAGGGCCGCCACCCAGGCAGAAACACGGAGGCTTGGGCAAGTCACGGACACCTGGGCAAGTGCGGGGCACAACCCTTAGGGAGTAATAGGTGGAAAGGGCAGAACCCCCGCTGGGCAGCGGCAGTCCGGCCGGATCTGCCTGACAGAGGCAACAGGTAAGAAGGGGTAGAATCCCCATCAGGCAGCAGCAGTCCGGCCAGACATGCCCATCGGAGGCAAGGGATCAGGAAACTGGGTCCAAGGTGAACAGCAGGACTACCATGATACACCAGTAAATTGGGAAAGGCAACCGACAGCACGGGCAAGGCGAATAAGGCGGAACAGCGGGACCAGCGCACAGGAGAGAAGCAGGGCAACAAGACCAACCAGATAGAGCATATAAAGAACAGGTCGGAAACCAGGGCAGAACAGGATTCCGAGCAGGGTGGCAACCAGAGCAGGATACAGAGTAGGGCAGCAACCAGGGTAGATCCGGATACAGAGCAGGCAAAACAGGTACAGACAGGATTCAGAGCCGGTGGTCCAGGTACAGAGTAAGTTAAACCAGCTTCAGAGCAGGACAACCCCACAACTAGGCTCAGTCCCTGAGCCCCTTATAAACACCTGCCGCCTAATAGGCAACAGGTGTACCTCCTTAAGCCAAGATGATCCAATGGCTCCGGGTGACAGGAGGGCTGGCTGCAAGGCCCAGAGTCCAGAATCTGCAGACCGGAGCAAGACCCAGAAGGTGGGCTCCGGACCAGACCCTAACACTTGCCCATTCTTCTAATCGATCTAATTCCTTCTGCATCCTCCCTGTTTCCTCAACACCACCTGCCCCTCCACCAATCTCCATATCATCTGCAAACTTGGCAACATACACATCTATTCCATCATCTAAATTATTTATATACAGCATAAAAAAGTGGTCCTAACACCGACCCCTGCGGAACACCACTAGTCACTAGCAGCCAACCAGAAAAGGATCCTTGTATTCCCAAGTCCTTCCTCCTACTAATCAGCCAATGCTCTAACCATATTAGTAACTTGCCTGTAACACCATGGGCTCTTATCTTGGTAAGCAGCCTTATGTGTGGCACCTTGTCAAAGACCTTCTGAAAATTCAAATATACAACATCTACTGAACCTCCTTTATCTATCCTACTTGTAATCTCCTCAAAGAATTCCAACAGGTTCATCAGGCAGGATTTTCCCTGAAGGAGACCAGACTGACTTTGTCCTATCTTGTCCTGTGTCACCAAGTACTTCATCACCTCATCCTTAACAATTGACTCTAACATCTTCCCAACCACTGCTACCTCTTTCAGATCTCAAGGGTGCAGTTCATCTGGTCTGGGTGAATTATGTAGCGTTAGTTCTTTCTGCTTTTTGAACACCATCTCTCTTGTAAAAGTAACTGCTCCCACTTCTCTTCCTTCACACACTACAACATCAGGCACACTGCTTGTGTCTTCCATAGTGAAGGCTGATGCAAAATACTCATTTAGTTCATCAGCCATCTCCTTGTCCCCTGTTATTATTTCTCCTGCTTCATTTTCTAGTAGTCCTATATCCACTCTCATTTCTCTTTTGGTTTTAACATACTTGAAAAACCTCTACTATTCAATTTAATATCATTGTTAGTTTGCTTTCATATTTTATCTTTTCCCATCTAATGATTTTTAATTGCTCTCTAGGTTTTTAAAAACTTCCCAATCCTCTATCCTCCCACTAATTTTTGCTTTGTTGTATGCCCTTTCTTTGCTTTTACAATAGCTTTGACTTCCCTTCAGCTGTAATTTGTACTATTTTATCATTTGAGTCTTTCTTCACTTTTGGAAAACACATGTTTTGCACCTTCCTCATTCTCCCCAGAAATGCACGCCATTGCGGCTCTGCTGACATCCCTGCCAGCAGCTCCTTCCAATTTACTTTGGCCAACATACCACTGTAATTTCCCTTACTCCACTGAAGTACTGCTACAACAGACTTTACTTTCTCACTATCAAATTTCAAGTTGATCACAATCATATTGTGATCACTAGTTTCTAAGGGTTCTTTTACCTTAAACTCCCTAATTGCCTCCTGCTCATTACATAACACCCAATCCAGTATAGCTGATCCCCTTGTAGGCTAAATAACAAACTGCTCTAAAAAGCTACCGGTATCTCTTAGGCATTCAACAAGCTCTCTCTCTTGAGATCCATTACCATCCTGATTATCCCAATCATTTTAAAATCTCCCATGACTACCATAACATTGCTCCTTTAGACTCACCTTTTCTATTTCCTATTGTAACCTCCCAGCCACTGTTGGGAGGCCTGTATATAACTGCCATCAATGTCCCTTTACCCTTGCAGTTTCTTAACTCAACCCATACGGATTCAACATCCTCTGATCCTATTTCACATCTTTTTATTGCCATTCTTTACCAGTAGAGTCACATCACCCCCTCTGCCTATCTTCGATATAACATGTAACCTTGGATGTTCAGCTCCCAACTACAACCATCCTTCAGCGATGGCCACAACATCATAACTAGCAATCTGTAATATTGAACAAAGATCATCCACCTTATTTTTTATACTACGTGCATTTAGATACACCTTGAGTATTGTATTTGCTGTCCTTTCTGACTCTGCATCCCTAACGATTTGATACTCAGCCTGTTGGCTGGAGCTAATTCCCATCACCTGCCTGCCCTTACTGACAATCTGACTGCACGTTATTTTCACTTTTTCACCATCCGTCCTTTCCTGAGTCCCTTCACTCTGGTTCCCAACCCTCCCTGCCAAGTTACTTTAAACCCTCCCCAACAGCTCTAACAAACCTACCAGTGAGAATATTGGACCCCTCGAGTTCAGATGCAATACTAGGTGAATGCTGGTCTCAAGTTCAAGTTCAAGTTTAATTGTTATTCACATGAGTATTCCTGAATACAACCAAACAAATCAGCATTGCTCCGGGCCATAGTGCAAAACAGCCACATACAGCACAAGACACATATGGAGTCAATGATTCAAAGTACATTTATTATCAGAGAATGTGCACAGTATATAACCTGAGATTTGTCCTATCAACTGTCGCCACAGACAAAGAATTCTCATTGTTACCGTCAAGAAGAAGGTACAGAAGCCTGTAGGCACACACTCAATGACTCACGAACAGCTTCTTCCCATCTGCCATCCAATTTATGAATCTATGAATCCTACTTCACTGCTTTTTAAAGCTTATGTCCTAATTTTTTAGCTTTACTTACTCAATTTAACCATGATACTTCACTGGAATATTGTTATTATACTTACTGTAATTCACGGTTTACTTTTTCTTGCTCTTGTCATTATACTGCTGCCACAAAGTTGACAGATTTCATGGTGCATGCCAGTAATATTAAACCTGATTCTAATTCAGAACACCATGGAACCCGTACAAAGAAAACAGCAGACACCCAACAAGTGACAAAAAGAACAGGACAGTCACAAACATACAGTCACAGCAGAGGTATGATATTGCCCTAGTCACTGAGTGATATGTCCTGGAGAATGATGGAATACGAATGATGCCAGCAAGAACAGTCCACAGATGTATCTGTGCATGCACACACATTCCAACTTGTCATCCACCAAGCAAACACTGGAGAGCAGCACAGATAGAGGGGCTTGCTCCAATCTAGCATGGACGCCATGGCACTCCTCCCTCCTGGTGGCTGAACCAGGTGACACCACAACATGAAGCCTAGTCCTCACTACAACTGAGGCCATGCAACACTCTCACCTTCGGTCTCACTAATTTACCAGAGAGTTGGGCTTGTTCTATTCTACATTACCTATTTCCAGTGGGGTCTTCTCATGTCTCTGCCTGCCATCTCCATTGGACAAGGAAGGTGTAGTGGACCTCATTCCAATGCCTGCAAGGATGATCTCCAGCAGTTAGATTCATATAGCATGGAAAAAGGCCCTTCAGCCCAACAGGCCTATGCCTACCTAGATGCCCACCAATGCTAATCCCCTTTGCCTGCATTTGGCCCATATTCTGCTCAATGTTTCATAGCCATGTACCTGTGCTTTAAAGGATGTTGATGTACCTATCTCAACCACTTCTTCTGGAGTCTCATTCCATGTTCAAACCACACCCCCTGTGTAAAACGTTATCGCTCAATCCTATTAAATCTTTCCTTCCTGGGATTATATTCCCATCAAGCCTGAAAACACATACAATGAGGATCATAGACAGCTTCCATCCTTCTGTTATCAGACTCCAGAATGGACCTTCTGGATGATGAGATAGACTCTCGGCCTTGTAATCTACTTCATTATGATCTTGCACTTTATTGTTTACCTGCACTGTGCTTTTATACTTTGTTCTGCATTGTTATTGTTTTACCTTATTCTTGCCCCAGCATTGAGCACAACTACATGGAGTGCAACAGCCAACATGATGGACTCCACCATCCAGACTATGGCCACTTCTCGCTGCTGACATTGTGCAGGAGGTACAGGAGCCGCAGGATCCACACTACCAGGTTCAGAAACAGTTATTACCCCTCAACCATCAGAGAAGATATCTTCACTCACTTCACTAACCCTCTCAGTGAACTGTTCCTCAGCATTTTAGGAACAGCTTCTTCCCGTCTGCCATCAGATTTCAATGGTTCATGACCACACGAACATCACCTCATTGTTTGGTTCTCTTTTTCCACTACTTCTTCATATAAGTCTTAAGGCAAGACCTTTAACAATGGTGATGAGCAGAGGCACCTCAGGGTCCAGATTCATAGCTCCACATGTCAATAGGGTGGCTAGGAAGGTATATAAAATAGTTGCCTTTCCTAGTCATAGCACTGAGTTCAAGTCAGAAAGTTATGTTACAACTTTATAAAACTCTAGTTAGGCCTCATCTGGAGTATTGCATACATTTCTGTTTGCCCCATTATAGAAAGTGTAATGTTTTGTGACTTCAAAACTTTAAACTAATTCAAAGCAAAGCATTGGGCGTCTGGGAATGTCAGTTTAATTTTGAGTTTACTTTAAGCGAGGCACATATGTATCACGTGGTAGTGTAACATAGTTTAACATACTTTCCATAATTAATTGTTTAAATAGACAAGAATGCTTAATCAAACAATACATATATACATACAAGACGTTTCAAATATTATTGAAGTATGAAATACACACTTCTCACTTCTTAGATAAAAACTCCAATTCAATAGAGAATGCATCTCAAATATATACACAGTATACTATATAATGTACACACAAAATTACTCAAATATTATTGAAATGTTAAATATGTTAAATACACAACAGGAAGGGTGTGGAGGATTTGGAGAGGGTGCAGAAGAGGTTTACCAGGATGCTGCCTGGATTCAAGGGCATGCACCATAACTAGAGGTTGGACAAACTTAGGTTGTTTTCTCTGGAACAGCAGAGGCTGAGGGGAGATCTGATAGAGGTTTATAAGATTATGTAAGGCATAGATAGAGTAGACAGACAGTATCTTTTTCCCAGGGTTGAAATATCTAATACCAGAAGGCACAAATTTAAGATAAAAGGGGGTAATTTCAAAGGAGATGTGGGGGGCATTTTTTTTTAAATTTTTTTTATTTTTTTTATACACAGAGAGTGCCTTTCCTGGGGTGGTGATAGAGGCAGAAATATTTGGGACTTTTAAGAAATGTTTCGATTAGCACATGAACATGAGGAAAATGAAAGGATATGGGCGTTGTGCATGCTTAACACATTAGTTTAGTTAGACATTTGATTACTAATTGGTTCGTTACAACATTGTGGGCTGAAGGGCCTGTTTCTGTGCTGTACTGTTCTATGTTCTGTGTTCTTTCTTGTTTGGCCTGATGGTCTGTTCATTTGTAGCCTCTTCTAGCCCTGGGGCTCTCTGAAAATTACATTAAGTTATCCAGCATGGAAACAACTTCCTCAGCCCATTGGGTCCACACCAACCATCAACAGGTCCACTACACAAACTCAAATTAATTTTTCCCACATTCCCATGCACTTCCTCCCATTTCTACCATGCACCTGCATACCGGGGCAATTTACAGTGGCCAATTTACCCACCAACATGCACGTCTTTGGACTGTGGGAGGAAACCTGAGCACCTGGAGAGAACCCACGTGGCCACATGGCGCACTTGCAAACTCCACACAGACAGCGTCAGAGGTCAGGATTGAACTTGAGTTACTGGAGCTCTGAGGCAGTTGCTCTACCCTCTGTCCTGCCTCATTCCATCACTCTGGACCTCTGATGGTCCACCCAATTACTCGCTCCACCAGCGGCGGCTGCGTTGATAGCTTGTTTGCGTACTTAAGCCCATCACCCCTACTGGGACATAGGCCACCAACAGCAGCTCGCCAGAATCTTCAGCCCTGTGACTACCGATTTCACCACACAGCTTCGTGGTGAAGATGCTTCCTCTCTCAGGGATGAGGTCCTTGGGGCTTCAACTGCCATTTCTGTAGCTCTGGTTTTTTACGAGATGGGGTTGGTTGCCCCATATTCAGCCCTCCTCCTTTCGCACCCTGGCTTGGGCCTGCTCATGGATGAATTGTACTTACAGCTGCAAGTTCCTAATGCCTGGAGTTCTTTCTTTAAGATAGAACTCAATAAATGGTTAAAGATTAGTTTTATCTGTCACATGTACATTGAAACGTACAGTGAAATGTGTCGTTCATGTCAATGGCCAGCACAATCTGAGGATGCACTGGGGGCAGCCCACCAGTGTTACCGTACTTCTGGCGCCAACATAGCATGCCCACAATTTACTAATCCTAAGCTGTACATTGTTGGGATGTGGGAGGAAACCCATGCGATCATGGGAGAATGCACAGACAGTGGCAGGATTGAAATAGGATTGCTGGCACTAACTGCAATGCTATGGTACCACCCATAAATCTATGTCTTTGTCCAATCAGGTGTCCTTCTTTGCCAAAGTTAGTGTGTGAGCAAAGCTTGGAATGTCCTCCATTAAGGATTCCAGAGTTCGGACATCAATTCCTGACAAGTTCCGTTCTGCGAAACTTTGCCAAACATCTCAGTCTGCCTTGCCCATTTGAAGCAGGCAACTAATTGAGAACTCATCCAGCCTGGATATCAGGGTAGGTTGCATCATGTGTAATCCATCACTCTGAGTTGCAATTAAAGAATATATAGATAAAGGTTTCAAAAATTAATTCATCTGCCTATGATTAATGAATCTGAATTAAGCAGGAGGCAGTGTGCTGCTGATTTTCAATCCAAAATTCCAGAAGGTGATTAAAGCTGCAGATTTATTTATTTTTTTTTGTTGAACAGGTCTTTTCACCAATGTGGGCAAGAGCTGAATACGTAGTTTGAGATATTAAAGGAGTTGATTGCTCTAGCATCAAATAAAAGTGTGAAAGGTTGAGCAATCTCAGCTTATCTTCTTAACTGGAAGCTCCTTGGCCAAAAGTACTATGAGAATGTGGGAGGAATTTCTGTAATCGCTTTGGCTGTGTAACGCCTAGATGTACATTCTGTTCTCTAAGTTCCTGCTACACCAGGCATCCAAGACTCAGTAATTTCTGTACTGGGCCATTAGACATGGGAACAGAATTAGGACGTTTGGCCCATTGAGTCTGCTCCTCCATTCTGATTTATCATGACTGATTAATTATTCCTCTCAACCCCATTCTCCTGCCTTCTCCCCATAATCTCTGATGCTCTTTCTAATCAAGAACTTATCCAACCTCTGCTTGACTCAACCTCCACAACTGTCTGTGACAATGAATTCCATAGGTACACCACCTTCTGGCAAAAAAAATCATCTCCTCTGTTCCAAGTGGACTTCCTTCTATTCTGAGACTGTGCCCATTGGACATAGACTCTCCCACTATAGGAAAAATCCTCTTCACGTCCACTTTATTTAGGCCTTTCAATATTCAATAAATTTCATTGAGATTCTCCCTCATTCTTCTAAATGCCAGTGGGTACAGGCCCAGAACCATCAACACTCCTCATTCATTGACATTCCCAGGATCGATCTCATGAACCTTCCTGTGCCAGCACATTCTTTCTTTGATATGGCACAAACCTGCTCACAGTGCTCCAAATGTTGTGTGACCAATGCTTTACAAATCCTCAGCATTACATCTTTATGGCTGCATTTTAATCCTCCATTAAAGAGCAGCTTTTCTCTGTTGGATCGTAAAATCATGTGGCATAGAAACAAGCCATTTCTGCCCACTTGCAGGGAGTAGTGCACTCCGTCCAAAACACTCATAGATTCAAGATCCAAAGTAGGTTTATTTTCAGAGTATGTATACAGAAAACAACTCTGAGAATCGTCTTGCACAGTGGTAAAAAGTGAGCAAACAACACACAGAATATTAGACATCAAGCCTGTAGTATTCAGTTTAGTTCAGTTCAGCAACGCAATGCTCCCTGAGGCAATGAAGGACCATTCTTTGTCAAAGTTCCTCAGTCCACATCAATCTCCCTGATCAAACTACTCAAAAACACATGAGTAACCAGAATCTAGGAACACAAGCAACAGGTGTTATGAAACACACCCAAGCACGCCTGCTTCCAGAATTTTGATGCGCTAGCTCTCTACAGCATGGATAGCTGGTGTGGCCCCTTTAAGAATTCAGGACCATTCCACTAATTGGCTGCCATGCTTTGGCGCTAGGCTTTCAGTATTTACAAAGCACATGAATAGCGGTTCAGTGTTCAATCGTAAGCTCAACTAGGGATATTTTCCAACGTCTTAGAACCATAGACCCATAGAACATTACAGCACAGAAACAGGTCTTTTGGCCCTTCTTGGCTGTGCAAAACCATTTTTCTGCCTAGTCCCACTGACCTACATCTGGCCCATATCCCTCCATACACCTCTCATCCATGTACCTGTCCATGTTTTTCTTAAATGCTAAAAGTGAGCCTGCATTTACCACTTCATCTGGCAGCTCATTCTACATTCCCACCACTCTCTGCATGAAGAAGCCCCCCCTAATGTTCCCTTTAAACTTTTCCCTTTTCACCCTTAACCCATGTCCTCTGGTTTTTTTCTCCCCTAGCCTCAGTGGAAAAAGCCTGCTTGCATTCACTCTATCTATACTCATCTTAATTTTATACACCTCTATCAAGACTCCCCTTATTCTTCTACGCTCCAGGGAATAAAGTCCTAACCTAATCAACCTTTCTCTGTAACTCAGTTTCTCAATTCCTGGCAACATCTTGTAAACCTTCTCTGCATTCTTTCAACCTCATTAATATCCTTCCTGCAATTTTGTGACCAAAACTGCACACAATATTCCAAATTCGGCCTCACCAATGCCTTATACAATCTCACTATAACATTCCAACTCTTATACTCAATACTTTGATTTATAAAGGCCAATGTACCAAAAGCTCCCCTTACTACCCTATCTACCTGAGATGCCACTTTTAGGGAATTTTGTATCTGTATTCCTAGATCCCTCCGTTCTACTGCACTCCTCAGTTCCCGACCATTTACCTTGTACGTTCTACCTTGGTTTTTCCATCCAAAGTGCAATACTTCACACTTGTCTGTATTAAACTCCATTTGCCATTTTTCAGCCCATTTTCCCAGCTGGTCCAGATCCCTCTGCAAGCTTTGAAAACCTTCCTCACTTCCACTACACCTCCAATCTTTGTACCTTGTTATTTTATTGTCTTAAGACAATAGTGTTGCCTTGTCTGGTGCTCATTTCTCATTCTTGTTTCGTACCATGTCTCAATCCTTGCCTTGGATGCTCCAGCATTTGGGTCATTGCTGAACCAGCTCCCCAACACTTGTAACAGTGCAGCCCCCACAGTCTGTCTCTTTACAAACCTTTAACAGGACCAGTGCTGGAGGAAATCAGCAGGTCAGGCAGCAACTATCGAAGGAAATAAACAGTAAACGTTTTGGGACAAGACCTTCCATCAGGACTGGAAAGGAAGGGGGAGACATCAGAATAAGAAGGTGAGGGGAGGGGAAGGAGGACAGACTAGAAGGTGATAGGTAAAGCCAGGTGGGTGGTCTGTGTGAGAACATACCAAAACTTGGGAAGATGATATACAGTGAAGTAACAAAGATATAGGAACATCTCCCATCCCCACCCCATCAGCTGGTTTCACCTATTATCTGGCAGCTTCCCTTCCCCCATCTTTTTCTGGCTTCTGCCCCCTTCCTTTCCAGTCCTGATCAAGGGTCTCAGCCAGAAACATCGACCGTTTGTTTCCAATGATGCTGCCCAACCTGCTAAATTCATCCAGCATTTTGTGTGCATTGCTCTGGATTTCCGGCATCTGCAGAAACTCTTGTGATTAAACAGGACCTCCTTGTTTCAATTTTATCTCTTCAACACAATCAAGCCTGAGTCTTTTGTTTCAAATGCATCTCTTGTTAAGGCTTTGGCCGACACTTTCCGCGGAATGACTGATTGTTTTAATATTTTCCTCTCTGACAATTGATTAATTAACTTTTCCATATTTAGCTCCATGAGATAAATTATGAATTTAATATTTAACTGCCTGAGCTTAGAGTAAATACAACTTCCCTTTATTATTTATTCCAGATGACATCTTTCTTAATTTATATTAGTTTTGAATGTTACTGATTAGGGGTAGTTACTGAGTTTGACATGAAGGGAGAGTGCCATGTGCAAGCTTTCCTTCACACACAGTCTGCTCGTCACTTGAAGTGGGGATTCAATAAAAGTGGATTACAATAAGGTAAGGATTGAGGCTTTGTGGTTGACTTTGTAGACAATATGAAGATAGGTGGAGGGGCAGGTAGTGTTGTGGGGGCATGGAATCTACACAAGGACCGACAGATTAGGAGAATGGGCAAGGAAGTGGCAGATGGAATACATTGTATGGTCAAGAATTAATATATAGAAAGAGAAAGAGCATTGACTATTTTCTAAAGGAGAAGAAAATTCTGAAATTAGAAGTGCAAAGGGACATGGTACTTGGGATACCTAATGCAGGACTCCTTACAATTAACTTACAGATTGAGTCCACGCTAAGGAAGGCAAATGAAGTTTTAGGGATTAGTGTTTTAATTTTGAGAGGACTAGAATATATAAGCAAAGATATGCTGAGGCTTTATAGGCATTGGTCAGGCTGCACTTGCAATATTGTGAGCAATATTTGGGCCCCTTATCTAAGAAAGAATGTGCTGACATTTGGGAGAGCGGAGAAGAGGTTCAGAAGAATAATCCCGAGAATGAAAGGGTTAATGTTTGACGAGCATTTGATGGCTCTGGGTCTGTACTTGCTGGATTTTAAAAGAATAAGGGGGGGGGTGGATCTCAATGAAAACTATTAAATATTGAGAGGCCTGGATGGAGTGAATATGGAGAGAATTTTTTTTATGACGGGGGAGGGCACAGCCTCAGACTAGATGGACGTTCCTTTCGAAAAGAGGTGAGGAGGAATTTCTTTTGCCTGAGGATGGTGAATCTGTGGAATTCATTGCCACAGATAGCCATGGAGGCCAAGTTATTGAGTATAGCTAAACCAAATGTTAATAGGTCCTTGATTATTGAGGACATCAAAGGTTACGGGAAGAAGGCAGGGGAATCTATTTGATAGGGATAATAAGTCAGCCATGATGAAATAGTGGAGCGGACTTGATGGGCTGAATGGCCTAATTCTGCTCCTGTGTTTTATGGTGTTATGGTCTAAAAATTATTGGAGTCATTCAGAAGATGAACTAGAAATTATCTTTTCTTTTTACCACCTTTTCTTTCCTATTACCTTTACAAATTTCCTTACATTCATCCTTTAACTAACCATCTCTATTCCATAAAGACAAAAAGTTCTGCAGATGCTGCAAGTCTAGAGCACCCAAAATGGTGGAGGAACTCAGCAGATCAGGCAGCGTCTATGGAAAAGAATGAACAGAGGATGCACCAGGCTGATTCCCTTCAACAGGTCTAGGCACTATTCTGTATTTACTTTACCCTTAACTGAGATTCATGTGCAATCACTTTCAGCATGTGTTCGGATAAAGAGTTAAAGATTAAATATTTGTGACATGTACATCGAAAAATGGAACTATATAGTGAAGTGTGCCATATGCATCAACGATTGATGACCATGGGGACAAGAGTCTCCATGATTCCAGCAACAGCATAGAAACATAGAAAACTACAGCCCTTTGGCCCACAAAGCTGTGCTGAACATACATTAGAAATTACCAAGGTTTACCCATAGCTCTCTATCTGTTTAAGCTCCATGTACCTATCCAGGAGTCTCTTAAAAGACCCTGTTGTATTTCCTCCACCACCGACGCCAGCAGCCCATTCCACACACTCACCACTGTGTAAAAATCTTACCCCTGACATCTCCTCTGTACCTGCTTCCAAGCACCTTAAAACTGTGCCCTCTCGTGATAGCCATTTCAGCCCTGGGAAAAAGCCTCTGACTATCCACATGATCAATGTCTCTCATCATCTTATACACCTCTATCAGGTCACCTCTCATCTTCCGTCGCTCCAAGGGGAAAAGGCCCAGTTCATTCATCCTGTTCTCATCAGGCATGCTCCTTAATCCAGACAACATCCTTGTAAATCTCCTCTGCACCCTTTCTATAGTCTCCACATCTTTCCTGTAGTGAGGTGACCAGAAATGAGCACAGTATTTCAAGTGGGGTTTGACCAGGGTCCTTTATAGCTGTAACATTACCTCTCAGCATTTAAACTCATTCCCATAGCTGATGCAGGTCAATACATTGTATGCCTTCTTAATCACACAGTCAACCTGCGTAGCAGCCTTGAGTGTCCTATGGACTCGGACCCCAAGATCCCTCTGATCCTCCACACTGCCAAGAGTCTTACCATTAATGCTATATTCTGCCATCATATTTGAACTACCCAAATAAACCGCTTCACACTTATCTGGGTTGAACTCCATCTGCCACTTCTCAGCCCAGTTTTTCATCCTATCAGTGTCCTGCTGTAACATCTGACAGCCCTCCACACTATCCACAACACCCCCAACCTTTGTGTCATCAGCAAATTTACTAACCCATCCCTCCATTTCCTCATCTAGGTCATTTATAAAAATCACAAAGTGTAAGGGTCCCAGAACAGATCGCTGAGGTACACCACTGGTCACCGACCTCCATGCAGAATATGACCCATCTACAACCACACTTTGCCTTCTGTGGGTAAGCCAGTTCTGGATCCACAAAGCAATATCCCCTTGAATCCCATGCCTCCTTACTTTCTCAATAAGCCTTGCATGGAGTACTTTATCAAATACCTTGCTGAAATCCAAATACATTACACTTACTGCTCTTCCTTCATCATTGTGTTTAGTCACATCCTCAAAAAATTCAATCAGGCTTGTAAGGCACAACTTGCTTTTGACAAAGCCATGCTGTCTATTCCTAATCATATTATATCTCTCCAAATGTTCATAACTGCTGCCTCTCACGATCCTTTCCAGCAACTTACCAACCACTGAAGTAAGACTCACTGGTCTATAATTTCCTGGGTTATCTCTACTCCCTTTCTTGAGTAAAAGAACAACATCCGCAACCCTCCAATCCCCTGGAACCTCCCCCATCCCCATTGATGATGCAAAGATCATCGCCAGAGGCTCAGCAATCTCCTCCCTTGTCTCCCACAGTAGCCTGGGGTACATTTTGTCTGGTCCCGGAGACTTATCCAACTTGATGCTTTCCAAAACTCCAGCACATCCTCTTTCT
Source organism: Hypanus sabinus (assembly GCF_030144855.1). Classification (NCBI taxonomy): domain Eukaryota; kingdom Metazoa; phylum Chordata; class Chondrichthyes; order Myliobatiformes; family Dasyatidae; genus Hypanus; species Hypanus sabinus. The sequence continues at coordinate 6,962,059 of NC_082713.1, forward strand.
TAATGTCTATAAGCTCAAGCTTTTCAATCCACTGTACGTCATCCCTACAATCGCCAAGATCCTCTTTCATAGTGAATACTGAAGCAAAATATTCATTAAGTACCTCCACTATCTCTCCTCCAGTTCCATACACACTTTTCCACTGTCACACTTAATTGGTCCCATTTTCTCATGTCTCTTGAACTTCACATACTTGTAGAATGCCTTGGGGTTTTCTTTAAATTGCTCACCAAGGCCTTCTCATGGCCCCTTCTGGCTCTCCTAATTTCAGCCTTAAGCTCCTTCTTGCTAGCCTTATAATCTTCTAGATCTCTATCATTACCCAGTATGCCCACAACACACATCTTTGAAATGTGAGAGGAAACTGGAGCGACTGGAAGAAACCCACAAGGCCATGGGGACAATGTACAAACTCCTTGCAGACTGTGGTGGGAATTCAGTCAAGATGGTGGAAAGCACAGCAGGCAACACTGACATGAAAAAACTTACTTACTTAATTACTTCCCATTATACTGCTGGCATTTATGGTAGCAATGAGGGTCCTCAATCTCTATCTGTCCTTGTCCATCTTCTCTATTGCATCCCAGGTGTGGTTTAGGGTCTCTGCCTCTGTGGTAAATGGCCAAGTTGTCTTTGGTCTCCCGCATTTTCTCTGGACCTTCAGGGGTCCAATGAAATGTTGTCTTGATGATGGAGTTGGCCTCTCTTCTCATCACGTGCCCAATCCATCTCCAACGTTTCCTCATGATGATTGTGACTATATTCTCTTGATGACCAGGGAACAGTTAAAGATCTTCCTTGACCAAAAAAATATAGAGGGTATTCATTAGATGCTGCCTGACCTGCTGAATTATTCCAGCATTTTGAATGGGCCACTCCAGTTAACATTTCAGCTTCCATACCTACTGAGAGTCTGAGTAAAGCTTGACATCCAGAGACACAGTAGTGAAGGAGGCCCTTGAATACTGACCTTATCAGATAGGACAATGAGACTTGAAGTTGGGCAGTTGCATAAAACAATGGTTAGGCCACACTTGGAGTATTATGTGCAGTTTTGATTTTGCTATTAAGAGCACAGAGGAGCTGTTGGATTAGACTGTTTAATTGTATTCTTTGCAGCTGACCAATTAATTATCTGCTTGTATTTTATATAACTACATATATATATGTAACAGTTTCCTTATGATCCCAGTGTATATATAAAATATTCAATTGCCCAGTGTGTCCCTAGTGGTCACAGTGTGTACATTCTGTATGGCCCATGGTGGTTACATTTGTATGATTCAGTTTGATGAATAGGGGTTCACTGATCAATTAACTATCTACAAACTTGAATGGAATGTTTCTTACTTAAGTGGTATAAGGAAGGTTGACTATAATGGTCCACATCCCCTTCTTTAATCTTTCTTTTCTCCGTTCTTAGGCACTAAACTTTTGCAGCTCTACATTTCCAATTTTTTGTTCTATTAACATTTAATAAAACACCCATGAAGCAACAAGTTTTGTGCCTCCTTCCTGACTTCTGAAAGAACTTTGTATTAAAAGTTAGAATCTAACAGAACTTTATGAGGGCGCGGCTGGTATTTGAGACATGTACTTATGGAGAGAGTTTTAGTGTCATGATGTGTGCTGACAATATTGGATCCCAAGTGCGGAGGAAACAGACGCTGATGTAGAGACAGCAAAGAGAGTTTATTCATAATAATTCCAGAAAGCATCAGTGTCTTGGCAGAGTAGCACCACAAGACGTAACATTCTCAAAACCGGGACCAGCGATTAGCACTAATTAGGCATTACTTAAATAATACAACCAACACAGAGTCCCAGAGCCTAGCGAAATAAACTTAGCAAGCTTAAACAGTAGGCACCATGTGTGTGCATTATAAAGAGTGCACACACAAAATGCAGGAGGAACTCAGCAGGCCAGGCAGCATTCATGCCAAAGAGTGCAGTTGATGTTTTGGGCTGAGATCCTTCAGCAAGACCAGAGAAAAAAAAGAGATAAGGAGTCAGAGTTAAAAAGTGGTTTGGGGGGGGGGGGGGAGAGGAAGAAACACAATGGGGAATCTGATCAAAGAGGACAGAAGGCCATGGAAGAAAGAAAATTGGGGAGGAGCACCAGAGGGAGGTGATGCGCAGGCAAGGAGATAAAGTGAGAGAGGGAAAAGGGGATGGGAAATGATGAAGGGGGGAATGGGGAAGTGATATTACTGGAAGTTCAAACAATCAATGTTCATGCCATCAGGTTGGAAGCTATCCAGATGAAATATAAGGTGTTGTTCCTCCTACCTGAGTGTGGCCTCACTGTAACAGTAGAGGAGGCCATGGATGGTAAGTGGAATTAAAATGGGTAGCCACTGGGACATCCTGCTTTTTCTGGCAGATGTATCGTAGGTTCTTGGTGAAGTGGTCTCCCAATCTTCGTCAAGTCTCATTGATATATATATATAGAAGGCTGCACCGAGAGCACCAGGCACAGTATATGACACCAAAGGAATCACAGGTGAAATGCTGTCTCACCTGGAAAGACTGTTTGGGGCTCTGAATGGTTGTGAGAGAGAAGGTGTAGAGACAGGTATAGCACTTGTTCTGTTTTGCCAGATCAGTGGAGAGGGACAAATGGACAAGGGACTCGCAGAAAGTTGGGGGTGGGGAGGAAAGATGTGCTTGGTGGAGGGATCACATTGGAGATGGCAAAAAGTGAGTCGTTTGAGAAAAACTCATAAGACTGAATGACTAATGATTGTCGTTAAACAATTAACCAATTCAGGTGCTCTAAAAGCCTCAGAGTTCAATGTTCTCTGGAGTTCCACAGTTAACCCCCGGTAAGCCTCAGGCTCGCTCAGTTCACTTTCATCTAGGGGGAGAAATATTGATTAACATACGCAGTAACATAAAGAAGAAACCCCTTACACACTGGAAAACTCATTACAGGACACCCCCTTCCTATGGCCGGCATCTGATGGGCCAGGGAGTCCTGGAAATTTGAGCTCCAGGGATGACTCCAGAGACTAGGAGAATTCGAGAGACTGGGAGACTTGGAGATTCCGAGAGACTGAGACACCAGGGAAACCCAAGCAGGGCCCTGAGAGGGAGACTTGTGAATCATAATTAAAAAACCTTACAAGCATTGAAAAATACCTCAGGAACATTGAGAAAAGTCCTTGGAAACCTTGTTGTCTTTGGAAAGCCTTGAGAACCTTGATGACCTTGAGATCTTTGAGAAGCTTGATGACAGTTGAATGCTTAGCCCGGGATGCTTAGACTGGGACCTCTAGACCCAGAAACTTAAGTTATTGAAAACACAAAACTGGAAAGCTCAGGGAAGGATGATTGAAGGACCTTGCACACAGTGTTTTACCTTATTCAGAGGCAGTTAGGACACAGAAGGTTGTACTCTCAATGTTACAGATTAAGACACCACAGACAGGGATGTCTCATCACTGAGTTAACTGGTTCCTTGTGGATCTGTTTCTTTTGTTATACAAAAGCTCTATTTTCACAGTCAGTATCACGACTTTCATCAAGAGGTTAAATATAAAATAGTTTACACTTGATAAGGATACTTTACTACTATGCTTGCATACTCCACCCAGGGATCAGCTTTTGGAGCAGGACTCTTCCAAAATTTACTCTATTGACTTGAATACTGATTTATTGAATCAAACGAAATTTATTGATAAGCTTGCTTGAAGTTTTTGACTGTTATGCAGACCAGAGTCACGGGACCCCAAAGCAGGGAGCCTGAGTACTTGTACCTTGAGAAGCTCGAATGGAGACCGGAGAAGCTCAGAACAGAGACTAGAGAGGCTCAGAATGTATGCTTGGAACCTAGACTTGGACATTCATTTTGAATTAAAAGCACCTTCACTTCCAACCCACTAATGACAAGCTGCCGTTGTTCAGACTCTACTGGGTCCATTACTTGGCAGGATCCTTCTGTCGCAATGTGTGCTGGTACCCACATGCGGACGAAAGACAGACTCTGATGGAGAGACGGCGATGAAAGTTTATTCATAATAATCTGAATGACATCACAAGAAATAACATTCTCAAATCTAGTACCCAGCGATTTGTGTGAATTGGGCATTCGCTTAAGTAATGCAAGTAACACGGAATCCCTGAGTCTATCAAAATCAACTTAACAAGCTTAAACAGAAGACACCAGGAGACAATATTGCAAAGAGAAAAAACACAAGGAACTCGAAATGATTAACGACGCTTGTTAAACAACAGTTAACTAATTCAGGTACTCTCAGCACCTCAGAGCCCAACACTTTCTGGTGCCAGCAATCACTCCACGGTCAAGGTCACTTAGATTGCATTTCTTCCCCATTCTGATATTTGGTCTGAACAACACGGGACCTCTTGACCATGTCTGCATGCTTTTATGTACTGACTTGCTGCCACATGATTGGCATGTGAACAGGTGTACAGGTGTACTTAATAAAGTGGCCACTTAGTGTATGTACTAAGTGCCACTAACACACATGCACATTGTTGGAAGAATATATCCTTCAGCTGTCTGAGGAGGAAAAACGGAATGGCACAGCTCGGGAACAGGCCCTTATCCCCACCATGCTGTACTGAATTAATTAAACACCTAACTAAACCAAACCCCTCAGCACATCCCATATCCCTCCAATTTCTGCACATTCACAAACCTATCTCAGAGCTCGTATTTATTGAGATACAGTGCAAAATAGCCCCATTCAGCTCTGCGAACCAGGCCACCCAGCAATGCCCTGATTTAATCCTAGCCTAATCTCAGAACAATTTACAATGACCAATTAATCTACCAGCCAGTATGTTTTTGGATTGTGAGCCAAAATGGGAGGAAACCCATGTGGTCACAGGGAGAAACTTATAAACTTCTTATAGGCAGTGGCAGAAATTGAATCTGGGTCACTGGTAAAGCAAAGCATTGTGCTAACCACTTCACTACCATGCCACCCCGAAATATTATTTAATGAGTATGCTTGCAAGAAAATAGATCTCAGGATTGTATATGGTGACATCTCGTTACTTTGATACTTTAATTTACTTTGATCTGTATGGATGGCATGCAAGCCGCTTCTATTATATTTGCATCCTCTATCATGCCAGGAATTTTGTAGAGGTGTACAAAGTATTTGTCCTGTGCATTTCCTTTGAACTTAACTCCTCTCACCTTACATGAATGTCCTTTAGTATTGGGATATATATGGCGAAGAGGAGCATAGATCAAGTGGGCAGCCAGCACCTGTTTCCCAACAAACAATGGCAATACCAGAGATTGCCTGTTTAAGGTGAGTGGAGGAAAATTTAGGGGAGATGTCAAAGGTAAGTGTTTTAATAGAGAGTGGTAGGTGTCTGGAATGCAATGTAGATGCTGTACAACATGAACAATTAAGAGACTCTTAGACAGGCACGTGGATGAAATGAGGGTTATGGGCTGTGTCAGTGGGAAGGGTTAGAGTCATCGTGAAGTAGGTTTATATAGGTCAACACAATATTGTGGACAAAAGGGCCTGTACTCTGCTGTACTGTCCTGTGTTCAATGTTCTGTTAGACATTGTGACATTTTCATTAAAGGGTGTGTAACACCCTGGGTCACACTTTTACTGCTGTGCTGTAGGTTTTTCATTTAGCGGTTCTGTAAGGGCAGTCTGCTCTGCTTTGAGCCTGTTTGGGTTATTGTTGAAGATGCTGAGGAATAGTGTCATCCAATTAGAGTGGTGGAACTGGGAGATTCTGTGAGCGACACCAAGGATAGTTTTGGTTATTTTTGGTTTGGCAGAAGATGAAGAGAGAACCGGTTGTAGGATACGACCCAGTGGGAACCGTGATTCGGTGGAGCGAAGTGCTGGGGCCCACCGAGGATCAGTGAACGTGTGTGACTTTTGGAGGAGTTGAGCTCCAACATGATCAAGTTTGACTGTTTAATTAAAATGGGCATTTTTTGTTTTTTTTAAAATTTCTTTTCTTTACTAACACTTTTATTAAGTTAAGATCCATACATATAATTGCTTTAATCGTATGCAGTGTACTGTCTGATATTTCTTGGCACTGAGTTGTACCGGGGAGCAAATTACACGGCGTCCACACAAACCGGGGTTTGGGGTGGGAGAGCCGTCCCAATCTCATGGGTTTCGTGGGACCAGAGTGTGTCTTCCCGAGACTCACACAGCCAAGGAAAGCAGAGGGGTTTCAGTTGTTCACCGCTCAGTGCTCAATGGCAGAAGGACCTCAGACTGAAGTCTTTCCCCACAAAGCAAAATGTCTCCATTTGACTTGGTAGAGATGTACAAAAAGATGAGAGGTGTAGATTGAGTGTACAGTCAGCTACTTATTCCCAGGACAAAAATGGTGAATACAAAAGGACATAATTTGAAGATGATTGGAGGAAAGAATAGGGGGAATGCCAGAGGTAGTTTTTTTTTACACTGAGAGTGGTGGGTGTGTAGGATGCCACCATTGAAACAGACTGAAAAGCTGTTGGAACTTCAGTTTGTTGTTGTCATCGTAAGACTGGTAGTTCCATACTCTCCCAGACCCAAAAGGTTGGGTTGATTATTGGCACGCAACGCACAACAGATGTGTGACTATCATGTTGTATGATCCATATGTGTGGATTTGTTGGAGTATCCTGTGGTATCATTTTTATTGGCCCTTACCTGGAATCGGGGTGTTACGTGGTAACCACTTGAAGACGATATTCCTGTCACTGTCACCTGGAGATATTTCGAAGTGGATTTTGGAACGACTCAACGGACAAGTTCTTCGATGTCTGCTATTTTGTTTTGCCAGTGGGGAACTTGTGGAATTCGATGTAATCGCCTTCTCTCTACATTATATTCTGGATTACAAATCCCTCTCCCATCGTCTATTCTGTGGATTACTGAACCTTTCTATTTTCCCATCTGAATCTTAAGACTTTAAGGATTATTCCTGAGTTTGACAGTTTGGGAAACACACACACACACCACCGTTAACTTCTGTTTATTTCATTTAAGTTTCCATATATATTGAGTAGATACTAATAAAGATAGTGGTTTTAATATTAAAACCCAACTCAGTGTATAATCTCTTACTGCTGGTACATTACGAAATCATAACACTACGTTCTGTGTTCTATGCTGTATGTTCTGAGTACTGTGTTCTATGCTCTGTGTTGTATGCTCTAAGCCCTGTATTGTATGTTCTGTGTCTTGTGTTCTATATTCTGAAGTCTTGAATTTGTTTACACTGAGTTTTGGTACATCCCTCAGCCTGTACTCGTGCAGCTCGGACTGTGCCAGTCAGTAGCATTCCCTTACGGACATCTCGTTGTACCAGAAGATCGATAGGTTTCGGGCAGATCAAAGGGAACATTTCACTGCATTGACACCTGCTGAAAATGGCACATAAAATACCTCGGACAAATGAGTTCTGCTTCCAGGCAAGCGACAGGCAAAGGGCATCGCTCTTCACTGTTGTTGACCTTTTCCAACAGAAATTGTTATTTTTCTTCCATTACAGCAAAACCAATTCACACGAGACATTTTTAAAATTGAGCTGAGGGATGACTTGGTAGGGAAGGGATTTAATCCGGTCCACACGGACCTGATGCCATCTGAATCAGAGTTACAAACCCTTTGCAAACTGTGCAGCTGACAGCTTCAATACCTTAGCAGTCCAGACTAGTAACCCTGTACTTTCTGAGCTTCACTGAACTACGCTCGAGCCATCCGATTCTCAGTTTCATACCTTCATTTACCATGGTTTGTTCAATTTAACTTCTCCTTCACACAGAATGCCTTCCACTTCTCAGGTCGAAGTTAGGCATCATACAATATCCTCGCAAAAAGAACAAGTGTAACACCTCCTCCCTCACTACCATTCAGTAACTCAAACAGTACTTCCAGGTGAGGCTACACTTCACCTGTGAGTCTGTTGGGATAATCTACTGTATCTGGTGCTCCTAGTGTGGCCTGCTGTAAATCATGAGTCCCAGTGGCCACCCAATTCAATTCTATTTCCTATTCCCATTCCGACATGTCAATCCATGGTCTCTTCTACTGTTGCAATGAGGTTAGAGGAGAAGCACCTTATACTCCGTCTGGGTAGCCTCCAACCCGAGCATCGATATCGATTTCTCAAACTTCCAGTAATTGCTCCCCATCCCTTCACTATCCCCTGTTCCTATCTCCCTCTCTCACCTTATCTCTTCACTTGCCCATTACCTTCTCTGGTACTGCTCCCCCTTTTCTTTCTTACTCGGATTTCTTATCTTTTTTTCCAGTCCTGACGAATGGTGCTGACCCAAGATGTCAACTGTTTACTCTTTTCCATAGACGCTGCCTGGCCTGCTGAGTTCCTCCAGCATTTTCTGTGTGTTGCTTGAATTTCCAGCTTTGCAGATTTTCTCATAATTTTAATCACAGCTAATTCTTTCTGGTTGCACATGGTCCATATCTGTCAACATAACACATGGCCTGTTTATTTCCTTCCACAGATGCTTCTTGACCTGCTGAGTTCCGCCAGCATTTTGTGTAGGTCGTTCTGAGTTTCGAGATTTGTGAATATTTATTGTCCATCTACAGAGCGTGAGAGTAAAGGAAAACAAAATGATTGTTATTCTGGACCCGATGCAGCACAAAAACACTAGGTATAAAGAACACAATAAATATAAAAACAATCCTATAAAACAGAGTGTACCAGTAATGTTATATACACAGGCTGAATGTATATACACAGAGTGACGCTTGGCGATGTGTATATAGTGGTGGTTGGGGGAGTGGAGGGGTGGGTTAGTGGGTGGAGGTGTTGATCAGCCTTACTGCTTATGGAAAGTAACTTTTTTTTAGTCTGGGGGTCCTGGCATAGTTGTTACGTAGTCCCCTTCCTGATGGGAGTGGGACAAACAGTCCACGCGCTGGATGGGTGGATCCTTCATGATGTCACTGGTCCTTCTCCAGCACCTTTCTGTACATAAGTCCTTGACGATGGGTAGACTGTTACCAGTGATGCACTGGGCAGTTTGACTTCCCGCTGTAGACCCTTCCTGTCCACGGCAGTGCAGTTTCCGTACCATGCGGTGATGCTGCTGGCTGGGACAGGAGGAGAAGCTGAGAAAGCTGGTTTTCACTCTCTCCTTGAGCAATAGGTGGAGTGAGTGAGTGAACATTAGCCCTCACCACATGTACGTGTGCAGAACACTCAAAGAAGTGGAATTTCCAAGTGACCAATCATTTTAATTCCTATTCCCATTGCCATTCCAACATGATGGTCCATGGTCATGATGAGGTAGCATGCTAGGATGCTCTCCACTGTGTATCTGGAGAAGGTCATGAGAGTAGACAAAACTTTCATCATCTGTGTACATCTCTACATCCTCTGCATATTCTAAGAGCCTCTTAAACACCTGTCCCCAGATGTTCCCCATCACCACCCCAGATGCCCTCTACTCTGTGTCCTGCATTTTTGTCCTGCATACCTCCTTTGAACTCTCCCCTCTCACCTTAAGTGCATACCATTAATGTTAGATATTTCAGTCCTGGCAGAAAGACACCAGCTGCTTGCTCTATCTATACCTCTTGCAATCTTATAAATATCTAAAATGTCTCCCCTCAGCTTCTGCCACTCCAGAAAAAAACAATTCTAGTTTGTCTGATGTCTCTTTAAAGCATACTTCACCATCCTAATCTGGACAGCATCCAGACAAACCTCTTCCACATCCTCTCTAAAGCCTCCACTTCCATTGTATTATGGGTGCCCTGAACGATAATCAAGTTTATGGTCCTCTGGTACCATATGATTGACTCTTGATCTCACACTCTACCTCATTATGACCTTGCACCTTATTGTCCACCTGCACTGCGCTTTCTCTGTCACTGTAGCACTTCATTCTGCACTCTGTTATCGTTATTTCATGAACTGGGGTCCAGGGAAGGGTCGCACCACTGGTGATGGTGTTTGTCACGTCCATTCTGGGACAGGTCACTCACTTTTTGTCCCCACCAGACATTTCACCCTCACCTGTGGCTCCAAGTAGCTGCCTATACGTGTCAGTGGCTACACCCCTGATACACCAGACAGGTGGGCTAAACCAAGTGAGGGTAGCCAGTGGGCCTCATATCCTGGTGAATTAGGGACATGCCTGTCCTACAGACATACTTTATTGATCCCGAGGGAAATTGGGTTTCGTTACAGTCGCACCAACCAAGAATAGAGCAGAAATATAGCAAAATAAAACCAGAAATAATTCAATAATAATAAGTAAATTATGCCAAGTGGAAATAAGTCCAGGACCAGCCGAAAAGTGAAGTCAGCTCCAGTAGACTGGGTGGATGAGTGAAATCCAGCAGCCAGGTAGAGCAAAGGGGGAGGGGGTATGAGAATATAGGGACAAGCTTGTCCTAGCAAGTGCAGACAACGCCAGTGGGCTGGGTGGATAAGATCCACAGTGAGATCCAATGGCCAGGAAGAGTAAAGGGCCTAACAGGGCACTGAAAGCAAAGCAAAGGGTAGCAGTGAATGGGTGTTTCTCGGACTGGCTGGAGGTGACTAGTGGGGTACCACAGGGCTCTGTATTGGGACCACAGCTCTTTACGATTTATGTCAACGATTTAGATGAGGGCATTGAAAACTATATCAGCAAGTTTGCTGACGATACTAAACTGGGTGGCAATGTGACATGCGAAGAGGACGTTAGGAGAATACAGGGAGACTTGGATAGGCTGGATGAGTGGGCAGATACTTGGCAGATGTCATTCAATGTGAATAAATGTGAAGTTATCCACTTTGGAAGCAGGAACAAGAGGGCAGAGTATTGTCTGAACAGTGTAGAGTTAGGTAAGGGAGAAATGCAAAGAGACCTAGGAGTCCTAGTTCATCAGTCAATGAAGGTGAATGAGCAAGTGCAACAGGCAGTGAAGAGGGCAAATGGAATGTTGGCCTTTGTTACAAGGGGAATTGAGTACAAGAGCAAGGATGTCCTTTTGCATTTGTACAGGGCCCTGGTGAGACCACACCTGGAATATTGTGTACAGTTTTGGTCTCCAGGTTTAAGGAAGGACATTCTGGCAATTGAGGAAGTGCAGCGTAGATTCACTAGGTTGATTCCTGGGATGGCAGGGCTGTCTTACGCAGAGAGATTGGAGAGATTGGGCTTGTACACGCTGGAATTGAGAAGATTGAGAGGGGATCTGATTGAAACGTTTAAGATAATTAAAGGATTTGATAGGATTGAGGCAGGAAATATGTTCCAGATGTTGGGAGAGTCCAGTACCAGAGGGCATGGATTGAGAATAAGAGGTCAGTTATTTAAAACAGAGTTGAGGAAGAACTTCTTCTCCCAGAGAGTTGTGGAGTTGTGGAATGCACTGCCTCGGAAGACGGTGGAGGCCAATTCTCTGGATGCTTTCAAGAAGGAGCTAGATAGATATCTGATGGATAGGGGAATCAAGAGATATGGGGACAAGGCAGGGACTGGGTATTGATAGTGAATGATCAGCCATGATCTCAGAATGGCGGTGCAGACTCGAGGGGCTGAATGGTCTACTTCTGCACCTATTGTCTATTGTCTATTGAATACATCATGGTCATCTACTGCGGCCAAGGAAGACCACGAACAGTGAAGCTTGTTCATATCACTGGGCCAGAATTTCTGAGATTGAGAGTCAAACTACCCCAATGGAATGGCTTTTCCACTTTAAAAACCCTCCTGCACAGGTCTACTGTAATAGTCAGACGCAACAGACAAAACCACGCTACTATATCCCTTGAACTCTCTTAATGCACCGTTGAATGAACTGATCTGCACAAATGGTTTGCAAAGCGAGTGTTTCACTGTACTTCAGCAAATGTGACAATAATGAATTAAACGGATCTACTATTTCTGAGGCATCCAGTCTACACAGACATGTGGTTTCCAACCTGAATCTGCATGGTTTACTAATCCTCCCAGAGAATACATACCACAAGATACATACGTAGAACGGAGGTGAGGAGGAATTTCTTTAGCCAGAGGGTGGAGAATCTGTAGAATTCATCGTCATAACTGGCTGGGAGGCTAAATCATTGGGTATGTTTAAAGCGGAAGTTGATAAGTTCTTGATTAGTCAGGGTGTCAAAGGATATGGGGAGAAGGGAGGAGAATAGGGTTGAGGGAGATAATAAATCAGCCATAGTTGAATGGAAGAGCAGATTTGATGGGCCAAACAGCATGACCCTGCACCTATGTCCTATGGTTTTATGGTATTATACACTCAGAGACCACATTATTAAGTACACCTGTTCACTTGCTTGTTAATGCAAATATCTAATCAAACAATTATGTGGCAGAAACCCAAAGTTTAAAAGCATGCTGATCTGGTCAAGAGATTCAGTTTTTTTTCAGATCAAACATCAAAATGGGGAAGAAGTGTGACCTAGGTGACTTTGACCATGGGAATGCTTGTTGGTGCCGGGCGGGTGGGTTGAGTATTTCAGAACGTGTGGATCTCCTGGGGTTTACCCATACAGCAGTCTCTAGAATTTACACAGAGTCATGTGAAAAACAAAAAACATCTTGTGAGTGGCAGTTCTGTGGGCAAAAATGCCTCGTTGATGAGAGAGGACAGAGGAGAATGGCCAGGCTGGTGCAAGCTGACAGGAAGGTGATAATAACTCAAATAACCAGGCATTACAAAGTGGTGTGTGGATGAACAACTCTGAATGCACAACACGTCAAACCTTGAAATGGATGGACTAACAATTCAAGCATGAAGTAATGGCAGAGCAGACTCAATGGGCTGAATGGCCTAATTCTGCTCCTGTGTCTTATAGTCTAATTTCAATGACAGCTTCTACCCCATTATTATAAAGCTACTGAGTAGTTCCCTGATAACTTAAGATGGATTCTTGATCTCAAAACCTATCTCACTATGATCTTGTACCTTAATGTCTATAACTGAAACATTTTATTCTGCATTCTCAAGTCAAGTCAAGTCACTTTTTATTGTCATTTTGATCATAACTGTTGGAACACTACAGAGTAAAAATGAGACAACATTTTTCAGGACCATGGCACTACATGAAAAAGTACAAAAACTACACTGAACTACATAAAAACAACACAGAAAATAAACTGCACTAGACTACAGACCTACCCAGGACTGCATAAAGTGCACAAAACAGTGCAGGCATTACAATAAATAATAAACAAGACAATAGACACAGTAGGGGGTAGTAAGTTGGTGTCAATCCAGACTCTGGGTATTGAGGAATCTGATAGCTTGGGGGAAGAAACTGTTACACAGTCTGGTCGTGAGAGCCCAAATGCTTCAGTGCCTTTTCCCAGATGGCAGGACGGAGACGAGTTTGTATGAGGGGTGCATGGGGTCCTTCATAATGCTGTTTGCTTTGCAGATGCAGCGTGAAGTGTAAATGTCTGTAATGGTGGGAAGAGAGACCCCAATGATCTTCTCAGCTGTCCTCACTATCCGCTGCAGGGTCTTGCGATCTGAGATGGTGCAACTTCTGAACCAGGCTGTGATGCAGCTGCTCAGGATGCTCTCAATACAACCCCTGTAGAATGTGATGAGGATGGGGGGTGGGAGATGGACTTTCCTCAGCCTTCGCAGAGGACTTTCTTTGCTATGGAGCTGGTGTTGAGGGACCAGGTGAGATTCTCTGCCATGTGAACACCAAGAAATTTGGTGCTCTTTACGATCTCTACCGAGGATCCGTCGATGTTCAGTGGGGAGTGGTCGCTCCGTGCCCTCCTGAAGTCAACAACCATCTCTTCTGTTTTGTTCACATTCAGTGACAGGTTGTTGGCTCTGCACCAGTCCGTTAGCCGCTGCACCTCCTCTCTGTATGCTGACTCATCGTTCTTGCTGATGAGACCCACCACGGTTGTGTCATCGGTGAACTTGATGATGTGGTTCGAGCTGTGTGTTGCTGGACAGTCGTGGGTCAGCAGAGTGAACAGCAGTGGACAGAGCACGCAGCCCTGGGAGGCCCCCGTGCTCAGTGTGATGGTGTTGGAGATGCTGCTCCCAATCCGGACTGACTGTGGTCTCCCAGTCAGGAAGTCTAGTATCCAGTTGCAGAGGGAGGTGTTCAGGCCCAATAGGCTCAGCTTTCCAATCAGTTTCTGAGGGATGATTGTGTTGAATGCTGAACTGAAGTCTATGAACAGCATCCGAACATATGTGTCTTTTTTGTCCAGGTGGGTTAGGGCCAGGTGGAGGGTGATGTTATTGTTAAATCTGTACTATGTCAGTGCACTGTTATAAATATAACACATTGCGGCAGACAGGAAAGCTCGAGACCAAATAGTCAAAACTGCTCAATGCATACTGGCACCAACCTGTAGCACTGGCATCTTGGACACTATACAGAAAGGTGCAGAAAAGGGCCCGTAACATCATGAAGGATCCCACCCACCCTGCTCATGGATTGTTCGTCCCACTCCCATCAGGGAAGAGGCTACGTAGTATCCACACCAGGACCACCAGATTCAAAAACAGTGATTTCCCCAAGCAGTAAATCTGATCAACACCTCCACCCACTAACCCACCCCTGCACACCCACACACCACGACTTTATCATTTCCTGTCGGTCACCTTATGTACAGACTCTTCTGTGCCTGGCGTCACTTTATGGACAAACAATCAATCTATGTATATAAGCTATATTATGTATTTATTTTTATTGTGTTTTTATTATTATTGTATTCTTTATCTTATTGTGCTACATTGGATCCAGAATAATAATTATTTCATTCTCCTTTACACTTATTACTGGAAATGACATTAAACAGTGTTGAATCTTGAGTCTAATGAATATATCTGTATGAGCTGAATGTGTGACATATTTTTCACTACACCTCAGAACATGAGGCAATTATAAACCAATTTACTAATTTACCAATTTACACATCCTTGTAATTAGTTGTGACGTCTTGGATTCCACATGTAGGAGGCATCGACCTGGTCCTTTCAAAGTCAATACCTGTCCTCCACTGTAACCAGGTGTGGCTACAAAATTAGCTCTATTACCTAAATACAAGAGATTCTGTAGACGCTGGGAATGAAGTCCTCATTAAGACTCGGCCAACACTCTTCATAAGGTGCTGATGAAGGTTTTTGGTACAAAATGTTGACTGTTTATTCCCTCCATAGATGTTGCCTGACCTGCTGAGTTCCTCCAGCATTTTGTTGTGTTTAATTCTCTTCCACTTGTGTGAAAACAAAGTGGTTATTCAAGCTAAGGGTCTTGACTCGAAGTATCACAGAAGATGCCTCACCCGTTGAGTTCTGCCATCGTTTTGTGGTTGCTGTGTGTAGTTTTTCAATGCTATTCTTGAAGGAGCCTGTCTCCTGTGATAACCTCACAATGTATGTGACTAGCCCCAGCATCTACAATCATGATTTGTGCTCCACTCCAAAGCAGAATCATAGAACCATGGGATGATACAGCACAGAAACAGGCCCTTTGGCCCAACTCATCCATTCTGACTGTATTGCTCTGTGATCTAATGCAGTCTGCCTGTGTTTGGCCCACAGGCCTCTAATCCCCTCCTACCCACAAATTTACAGCATCTCGAGGGCTTTCAGGTGTTTCTAGTGTGCCCATCTCAATCACTATTCCAAATACTCACCACCATTTGTGTGAAAAGACTGCTCTGATGATTCCTTTAAATTTCTTGCCTCTGATCTTAAACTTATGTTGTCCTGTTTTTAGCACCCCTCCCTGGGAAGAAAATTTCACCCTGTCAATGCCCCAAGACAAGCTTATAAGGTCACGCTTATATATTGCTATTAGGTATTATGTATCTGATAGAGGTATATATGTACAACTTTCTATACCCCTGTTAGGTCATCCCTCTGGTTCCTGCATTGCAGGGAATAAAGTTCTAACTTTCACAACCTCAACTTATAACTCTGGCCACCGAGTGCAGGCAACATCCCGGTAAATCATTTCAAGATTCAAGACACACAGATTGCTGACGAAACTCAGCAAGCCAGCAAACATCCATGGAAAAAGTACATTCAGCTTTCTGACTCATTCACCAAGAGACAGAGTCTGACAGTACTCTTTTCCACAGATGCTGCCTGGCCTGCTGAGTTCCTCCAGCATTTTGTGTGTGTTGCTCGGATTTCCAGCATCAAACACAAAATGCTGGAGGATTTTTTCTTGTTTGTGTTCAAGATTCAAGATGTGAGATTGTTTAATGTCATTTCCAGTACATAAGTGTAAAGAAGAACAAAATTATTGTTACTCTGGATCCGATATAGCACAAAAAAACACAGTAAGACAAAGAACACAACAACAATAATAATAATAATAATAATAATAATAATAATAATAAAACACACAATATATTTAAATAAATAAGACAGCTTAATCAGTATACATAGATTGATTGTGTGTCCAGAAGACAATGCTAAGTTGTATATAATAATGACAGGAAATAATAATACAGAGGTGGAGTTAGTGGGTGCAGGTGTTGATCAGCCTTACCGCTTGGGGAAAGTAACAGTTCTGAGTTTGGTGGTCCTGGTGTGGATGCTATGTAGCCTCCTCTCTGATGGGAGTGGGACGAACAGTCCATGAGCAGGGTACTTGGGATCTTTCTTATGTTACTGGCCCTTTTCCATCATCTTACTGTTAGCTCAGTGGCTAACACAATGCTAATATAGTCTGGAGCATTCCAGAGATCTGAGTTCAATTCCAGCACCGTTCTGTAAGAGCTTCTTTTTGTCCTTCCCGTGGAATGTGTGGGCTTTCTCCCACAGTCCAAAGACATACATGGTGATAGTAAATTGTCCCATGGTTACATAGAAACATAGAAAACATATGGCACAATACAAGCCCTTCGGCCCACAAAGCTGTGCTGAAAACGTCCCTACTTTACAACTACCTCGGCTTTACCCATAGTCCTCCATTTTTCCAAGCTCCATGTAGCCATCCAGGAGTCTCTTAAAAGACCCCGTCGTTTTCATCTCCACCACTGCCGCTGGCAGTCCATTCCACATACTCACCACTCTCTGCATAAAAACTTACCCGACATCTTCTCTGTGCCTACTTCCAAGCCTAGGTACTTCTGTAGCTAGTTTAGGGTTAATTGGTTTTGTCAGAGGTTGCTCGAGTGGTTTGGCTAGAAATGCCCACTTCACCCCAGTAGGACAGACAGTGTATATTTAGTATCAACAAACGAACGTGTCATTGATGGTGTGTCGGCTGGAGCCAGCGATGCATTGGGCAGTTTGACTAGCCTTCCTGTGGGCCGCATACCATGCAGTGATGCAGTTTGTTAGGGTGCTCTCTATTGCACATCTATAGAATGGTGGGAGTATGGATGTGCAAAGCCCAGCTCTTTTCAGCCTCCTCAGAAAGTGGCGGTATTGGTGAGCTTTCTTGAGTATGTAGGATGTGTTCTGTGTAGGACCACATGATGTGTGTGATGTGCATTCCCAAGAGGCTGAAAATGCGGGGGTGGTGAACCTTTGTAGTTTAATAAGATTCTTTCTCTAGCAAGGTAACCAAAATATGTTTATTCTAGATGCAGGGTCTAAACCCCAAAATGCCAACTGGCCATTTCACTCTCCAGACACTGCCGAACTCCACCAGTCTGACTTTTGTTGTTTATTTGGGCTATGAAGCTTCTTAGTCCAACTTTCAACATTGTATTATATCAAAAAAAATCTGTCCAATTGTTGTTGGAACCACCAGGGTTGGACCATCAGTGGGAAACAGTTCAAAGAACTGCAGCCGCCAGAGGAAGATGATTCATAGTGAAATCTGAAGGCAGATTCACTCACAACAGGCTCTTGGAATTTGCAATCCTGTGGATAATGGGTTTGGATGTAAGTGGTAGGTGCGACCTTCCTGTGGAAAATAACAATATCCCATGCACCATTAAGCTACAGGATACACCACTCAGGGACTTCAGCAATACTGTATTATTTTTTGTGACTGTATGTTTTTCTGCTATTGTAACTATATGTGCTATACAGTATGTGCTGTGTACAGTGTACTGTGTGCTGTGTACCGTGTGCCTTGTGCTGTGTGCTGTTTGCTGTGTACTGTGTACTGTGTGCCGTGTACTGTGTACTGTGTGCCGAGTGCTGTGTGCCGTGTACAGTGTACTGTGTGCCTTGTGGTGTGCTGTGTACTGTGTACGGTGCACCGTGCGCTGTGTACTGTGTGCCGAGTGCTGTGTGCAGTGTGCTGTGTACAGTGTACTGTGTACTGTGTACTGTGTGCCGTGTACTGTGTACTGTGTGCCGAGTGCTGTGTGCCGTGTACAGTGTACTGTGTGCCTTGTGGTGTGCTGTGTACTGTGTACGGTGCACCGTGCGCTGTGTACTGTGTGCCGAGTGCTGTGTGCAGTGTGCTGTGTACAGTGTACTGTGTACTGTGTACTGTGTGCCATGTGGTGTGCTGTGTACTGTGCGCTGTGTGCTGTGTGCCATGTACTGGGTACCGGGTACTGTGTTCTGAGTACCGTGTACAGTGTACTGTGTACTGTGTGTTGTGTGCTGTGTACAGTGCGATGTGTGCCATGCGCTGTGTACTGTGTGCTGTGTACTGTGCGCTCTGTGTTGTGTGCTGTGTACTGTGTTGTGTACTGTGTACTGTGTGCCGTGTACTGCGTACAGTGTACTGTGTGCTGTGTACTGTGTGCCATGTGGTGTGCTGTATACTGTGTACTGTGTGCTGTGTACAGTGCGCTGTGTGCCGTGCGCTGTGTGTTGTGTGCTGCGTACTGTGTGTTGTGTACTGTCGGTACTATGCTTTGTACCTTGGCCGCAGAGGATCACTGTTTCATTTGGCTGTATATATGCATATGGTTGAATGACAATAAACATGAACTTGAAAGGATTAACTAAGAATGAGCTTAAAAGAATATATTACGCATGATCTAATTCAGCACAGTGTACAAAATTATGAGGGACAAAGATAGAGTAAAAGCAAGCAGGCTTTTGCCACTGAGTTTGGGTGAGACTAGAAATAGAGCTCATGGGTTAAGGGTGAATGGTTAAATATTTAAGGGGAACACGAGGGAGAATTTCTTACTCAGAGGGTTGTGAGAGTGTTGAATGAGTTGTTAGCAGAAGTAGTGGATGTAGGTTTGATTTCAACATTTCAGAGAAATTTGGATAATTACATAAGACCATAAGACATAGGAACAGAATTAGGCCATTCAGCCCTTTGAGTCTGTTCCGCCATTCCATCATGGTTGATCCCAAATCCCGCTCAACCCTTGCCTTCTCGCCATATCCTTTGATGCTCTGACCAATCAGGAAACTATCAACTTCTGCCTTAAATATAGAATATAGAACGTAGGACATAGAAATCCTCAGCACATTACAGGCCTTTTGACCCACAACGTTGTGCCAACCATGTAACCTACTCTAGAAACTGACTACAATTTCCCTATTCATAGCCTCTATTTTTCTAAGCTCCATGTTTCTATCTACCAGGCTCTTAACAGACCCTGTTTGTATCTGTTTCCACCGCCGCTGGCAGTGCATTCCACACACCCACCACTCTCTGTGTGAAAAACTTCCTCCTGACATCCCCATGGTGCCTATTTCCAAAACTATGCTCCCTTGTGTTTGCCATTTCAGCCCTGGGAAAAAGCCTCTGACTATCCACACCATCAATGCCTCTCATCATCTTATACACCTCTATCAGGTCACCTCTCATCCTCCATCGCTCCAAGGAGAAAAGGCCAAGTTCACTCAACCTATTCTCATAAGGCACACTCCCCAATCCAGGCAACATCCTTGTAAATCTCCTCTGTACTCTGTCTATAGTATCCACATCCTTCCTGTAGTGAGGTGACCAGAACTGAACACAGTACTCCAAGTGGGATTCTGACCAAGGTCTTATATAGCTGTAAAATTACTTTATGGCTCTTGAACTGAATCCTATGGTTGATGAATGCCAACACCTTCTTAACAAAACTGTCAACCTGCACAGCAGCTTTGAGTGTCCAATGGACACAAACCCCAAGATCTCTCAGATCCTCCTCACTGCCAAGAGTCTTACCATTAATACTATTTTCCCTCTTCAAATTTGGCCTACCAAAATGAACCACTTCACACTGGATTGAAGTCCATCTGCCACTTCTCAGCCCAGTTCTGCATCTGATCGATGTCACACTGTAACCCCTGACAACCCACAACAGCCCCAAACTTTGTGTCATCAGCAGACTTACTAACCCACCCTTCCACTTTTTCATCCAGGTCATTTATAAACACCACAAGGAGGAACCTTATCAAATTCCTTGCTGAAATCCATAAACACTATATCCACTGCTCTACCTTCATCAATGTATTTTGTTACTTCTTCAAAAAATTCAGACAGGCTGATAAGGCACAACCTGCATGCTGACTATCCCTAATCAGACTATGTCTCTCCAAATGTTCATAAATCCCACCTCTCAGGATCTTTCCAACAACTTAAATATCAAAAGTTCCACCTCAGCCTCCACTTCAATCTGCGGCAGAGCATTTTGCTGACTCACTTCTCTCTGGCAAAAAGATTCCCCCTTACCCCTGTTCTAAAAAAGGTTGCCCCTCAGTTTTGAGGCTCTGCCCTCTAGTTCTGGATACCCCCACCATAGGAAAATCCACCCCTTCTAGTCCTTTCAACGTTTGGTAATTTTCAATGAGATTCTGCCCCCCCTCCCCCCCCCCCGCATTCTTTTAAATTCCAGTGAGTACAGGCCCAAAGCTGCCAAATACTCCTCATATGTTAACTCCTTCATTTCTGGAATCATCCTCATGATTCTCTTCTGGTCTGCCTCCAGTGATGGCACATCCTTTTTGAGTTATGGGGCTCAAAATTGTTGACAATACTCTGTGCGGCCTGACAAGTGTTTCATTAAACCTCAGCATTATCTCTTTGTTGTTATGTTCTATTCCCTTTGAAATAAATGCCAATATTCCATTTGCCTTCTTTACCACAGATTCAACCTATAAATTAACCTCTGGGAATCTTGCACAAGGACTCCTAAGTCCCTCTGCTCCTCTGATGTTTAAATTTTCTCCCCATTTAGATAATAGTCTGCACTATTGTTCCTTTTACCAAAATGTATTATCATACATTTCCCAACTCTATATTCCATCTGCCACTTTTTGCCTATTCTTCCAATTTGTCCGTCCTGGTGCAATCGCATCGCTTACTCAGCACTACCTACTCCTCCACCTACCTTTGTATCATCTGCAAACTTAGCCACAAAGCCATCAGTTCCATTATCTAAATCATTGACAAACAATGTGAAAAGCACGATCCCAATACTAAACACAAAGTACACTGCAGATGCTGTGGTCGAATCAAGACATACAAAAAAGCTGGATGAACTCAGCAGGTCGGGCAGCATCCGTTGAAAGAAGCAGTCAACGTTTCGGGTCGAGACCCTTCGTCAGGACCCGAAAGGTTGACTGCTTCTTTCAATGGATGCTGCCCGACCTGCTGAGTTCATCCAGCTTTTTTGTACGTCACGATCCCAATACTGACCCCTGAGGAGCACCACTCATCACTGGCAGCCAACTGGAATGGAAAAGGCCTCTTTTATTCCCACTCGCTACATTGGACTAGGCAGGATAACTGTTCAGCATGAACTAAACTGGCCAAAGGGCCTGTTTCTGCAACCTATGACTATCACTTCCGTTCCACGCTCACAACAGGAAAAAGCCTGCTTGCATTTATTCTATCTATACTCAAATAATAGTGTACTTCTATCAAAGCTCCTCTAATTCTCCTACATTCCAATGAATAAAGTTCTAACCTATTCAAATTTTCTCTACAACTCAAATGCTCATGTACTGACAACAGTTTCTCAAATTTTCCCAATACTCTTACTTCCCTTGTCTCTCTTTATCCTTGTTAATGATTCATCAACCCCTCACCATTAAAGACCCTCACCATCTAGGACTTGATCTTCTTCTCATTATTCCCACTGGGGAGGAGGTACAGGGGCATGAAGACTTACACTCAACATTTTAGAGACAGCTTCTTCCCCTCTGCCATCCGGTTTCTGAGCAGTCCATGAACCATGGACATTGCTTCAATATTCCCTTTTTACATCATTTATTTTTTATTGTCACTTGTAAATTTTTATGCCTTGCAGTGTATGTTGCCACAAAAAGACAACATATCTCATGACATATTGTATGTTAGAAGGCCGAGGTAGGTTGGGAATGGAGAGGATCTTTCGAATAGTCGGAGAGCTGAAGACCAAAGGGCACACCCTCAGGATAGAAGAATGAACCTTTAGAACAGAAATGAGGAAGAATTCTTATGCCAGAGGGTGGTGAATCTGTGGAATTCATTGCCATAGATGGCCGCAGAGGCTAAGTCAATGGGTATATTTAAAGTGGATTTTGATATGTTCTTGACTAGTCAGGGTGTCAAAGGTTATGGGGAGCAGGCAGGAAAATGGGATTGAGATGGATAATAAACCAGCCAGGATGGAATGGCGGGGCAGACTCAATGTGCTGAGTGGTCTAATTCTGCTTCTGTGTCAGGGGGTCTTATCATCTCACACTTAGTAGCTACTTCATTAAGTATACTTGCACACATGCTCGTTAATGCAAATATCGGTAATTAAGTAATTCTGTAATCAACCAAACATGTGGTAGCAAATCAATGTCTAAAAGCATGCAGATATGGTCAAGAAGTTTAGTTGCTGTTTGGACCAAACATCAGTATAGGGGAAGAACTGTGATCTAAGTGACCTTGACCATGTAATTTTTGTTGGTATCAGTCGAGATGGTTTAAGTATCTCAGAAACTGCTGGCCTCCTGGGATTTTCATGCAGAACATTCTCCAAAGTTTACAGAGACTGGTGTGAAAACACAAAAGAACATCCAGTGAGCAGAAGCTCTGAAGATGAATATGGTTGTCTTAGCATGTGAAGTCAGCTCTGGCAGACTGGGCGGTTGAGATTAACAGTGAGATCCAATAGCTAGGAAGGTGGTTCTGCAATGCTCTGTGGAGAGTGAAGGGCACGACAAGGCGCATACAAAGTCATGATCTTCATAGCAACCAAGGAAGACCCCAGCTTGTGACGACTACTTGTATCACAGACCCAGACATCCAAGATCAAGAGAGTGGAACTGCCCCAGTACAACAGCTTTTCCACATTAAAATCTCTCTCGCACAGGTCTTCTGTTATTGTTGGATATGATGGACAGTCACCATAGCTTTGGTATATTGTCAGTGTTCCCCACAGTGAAAACATGAAAACATTGGTTTTTCTTCTCGGCTATAACTCAGTTTCCTGTTATTATTTGATCAGGTTATTTTTCCCCTGGAGAATCCGCACAACCTTCACTGCTTCCGGCCTTACATATACATCCATAGAAACTTCTGTGGTTCGATCTTATGCACGAATTTTCTCTCAAAATCAATTTTCTTTCTTCTGATCTTCATTGTCAGAACCATCACAGAACACTCATTAAGTACCTTGCCCAAATATTTTGCTTTCAAACACAGTATACCATCCCATTCCCAGTAGGCCAGGCCACATTCTTTCTTTCATTATCTTTCTTTTCTATACACCTACAAAATATCTTTGGTTTTTACTTGCCAGTTCATTTACAAGTGTCTTCAGTAGATGAAGGAGAGTAGCAAACAAGCAGGGTTAATAAGAACTCAAGAGAATTCGACAGATTCTGGAAACCCAGAGCAACACACAAAAAATGCTGGAGGAACTCAGTAGATCAGGCAGCATCAGTGGAGAGGAATAAATAAAAGGTGGCACAGAAGCAGAGACTGAGTGTAAGACATTACAGAACAGCTGTAAGATTGGGGTTAATTCCAGCCGCTGTCTGTAAGGAGTTTATATATTCTCTCTGTGACCACGTGGTCAAAGAAGAGCTAAGTAGGGTTATGGACTTGTAGAGCAATGAAGCAGACCCTTCAGAAAATCAGAGATAGATGCTCATCTGTATTAACCCTATTTACCCACATTACAACCATGCCTTTCCATGTCTTGCTTATTGCAATGTCTGATTATCTAAATCCCTCTGAAACAGAGACACTATATCTCATACCAGGTATATCTGGTGACCTGTCCTGGGACTAGCACACAGATCCAATCACAAGTAAAGCATCTTTCCTTTCTTAGGAGGTTAAGCTGGGTCAATTTGTCATCAAGCACATAGCATTTCCAGTTCACAAGAACATAAGTTTTACATCATGAGGTTCAGGAACAGCTACTTCCCTTCAACAATTGCATTTAAAACTAAACATCAAAACCCTAATCACCACACTTTAGCAATAATATGACTTTCTGATCACTTTGCACTAAATAGGACTTTTTTCATAAATTTGTTCTTTCTCATAAAGGTTGTGTATAATTGATGTTTCTCGTGTGAATGCGTGGTGGGTGACACTTCATTCTAGATATCGACCACTCTCTATATAACAAACTTTCTACTCAAATTCCATCTACAACTATTTCCTCTCGCCTTCAACCTATATCTTCTTCTTTTTGATATCACTATCATGGAAAATAGATGTTGACTATTTATCCTTTCTATATTTCTTTTATTTAGAGAGATAGAAACATAGAAAGTAGGTGCAGGAGTAGGCCATTTGGCCTTTCGAGCCTGCACCGCCATTCAGTATGATCATGGCTGATCATCCAACTCAGAACCCTGTACCTGCTTTCTCTCCATACCCCCTGATCCCTTTAGCCACAAGGGTCATATCTGACTTCCTCTTAAATATAGCCAATGAACCGGCCTCAACTGTTCCCTGTGGCAGAGAATTCCACAGATTCACCACTCTCTGTGTGAAGAAGTTTTTCCTCATCTCGGTCCTAAAAGGCTTCCCCTTTATCCTTAAACTGTGACCCCTCGTTCTGGACTTCCCCAACATCAGAAACAATCTTCCTGCATCTAGCCTGTCCAATCCCTTTAGAATTTTATACGTTTCAATAAGATCCCCCCTCAATCTTCTAAGTTCCAGTGAGTATAAGCCTAGTCGATCCAGTCTTTCTTCATATGAAAGTCCTGCCATCCCAGGAATCAATCTGGTGAACCTTCTCTGTACTCCCTCTATGGCACGAATGTCTTTCCTGGCAAGAATATCTTTCCGGAATTGAGAACCAGCCCTTCAAGCTGCCCTGGCCAGTGATCTCCAATTTAATTCCAGCCTAATCATGGGGCAAGTTACAATGACCAATTAAACTACCAACTGGTACGTCATTGGAATGTGCAAGGAAACTGGAACACCCAGAGGAAACCCACATGGTCTCAGGCAGTGGTGGGAATTGACCCCAGATCGGCTGTACTATCAAGCACTGAGCTAACCTCCCTGTGCTGCCGAATACCTCTGATAATCTTCTATTGAATCACTTCTTAGCCCCCTTCACTACAGGGAAAAGAAGCCTAGTGTGACCAATAGCTGAGATTCTGAGAGTCCAGGGCCAAGGACTAAATGCTCAGGGTGGCCGTCCTGGGGTTGGAGGCCAGTTTATCTGAGCTGTCGGCAGTGGGGGAGAATGGGAAAGGGGCCAGTTGTTTTGTTTTGTTGTTGCTGTTTGTGTTGCTCTGCTAAATATGGTGAGCATTGTTGTTGCAGCTGGAATGTGTGGTCACACTTGTGGGCTGCCCCCAGCTCATCTTCGCATTGTTGTTGGAGCTGGAATGTGTGGTCACACTTGTGGGCTGCCCCAGCACATCTTCGCATTGTGTTGGTCGTTAACACGAATGACACATTTCACTGCCTGTTTCGATGTACCTGTGATAAATAAATCTGATGGCGTTACCTCTCAGTTTCTTTTATCTTCTGGAGAGTCAATGTCAATCCTGTTCCATCTCCCATCATGCAACAGACCTGCAACCCAACAACCAGTCGATTGAATCTGTCCTGACCCAAAACTATGACAAAATAGTTTTTTTTAGGTGAGGAGATTCCAAGAGCCTGGAGCGGATGGCCGGAGGCCCAGAGGCAGCCTGTCCTGGGGTTGGGGTTGGGGGATTGTCACTGTGGTGGGTGGAAAAGGGGTTTATTTTACTGTTGTTGTTGCTGCTTGTGTTATTCTGCCGAGCTTTGTAAACATGCTAAATTGGCTCCAAAAAGTGTGGGCTGCCCCCAGCACTTCCCTGTTTGTGTTGGTGGTTAACACAAACAGCATTGCAAGTTTCAATTTTACTCTGAATCTGCCTTTCTCCATAATTTGCGTAACACCTTTCCAGCTCAGGGTGTTGGAGCTTGGCGTTTAATTCCAACATTGCAGCCTGTGCCACATCCCTGTGTAAGTGAGAATAGGATGATCTTCCAGATGAATGCATGGCTGAGAAATTGGTGCAGGGGGCAGACTTTCAGATTTAGAAACACAGAAAACCTACAGTGCAACACAGGCCCTTTGGCCCACAATGATATGCCGAACATGTACTTACTTTAGAAATTACCTAGGGTTACCCATGGCCCTCTATTTTTCTAAGCTATCCAGGAGTCTCTTAAAAGACCTTATCGTATCCGCCTCCACCACCGTCTTCGGCAGCCCGTTCCACTCACTCACCACTCTCTGCATAAAAAAACTTATCCCAAACATCAATGATTTCTGGATCATTGGGATCTCTTCGAGAGAAGGTATGACCTGTACAAAAAGGATGGGTTACACCTGAACTCAAGAGTCACCTATATCCCTGTGGGCAGGTTTGCCAGGGTTGTTGGAGAGGGAGATGGGAACTGGAATGACAGGGCTGAGGATGGAGAAGTTCATATACAAGTAGATGCAGTGTGCAGTGAGACTGTGAGGAAGGACAGGCAGATGGTTGGGCAAAAATGGTAACTTGGGAGCAAAATTGAAAAGGGTGACGAATACAGGTCTGGAGGGGTTACATTTGAAAGCTCACAGATGATGATGCACCACGGTTACAGATTGACAGTGATGATGTTGTGGGCATTATTGAGTCATGGCAGAAAGATGATCATTTTTGGGAGCATAACATCAAAAGATTCACCTGGTATTGAAAGGTCAGACAGGTAGGCAGAGGGGGTGGGGTGGCTCTGTTGGTAAAAATTGAAATCAAATCCTTAGAAAGAGGTGATGTAGGATCAGAAGATGTAGAACCTTTGTGCATAAGGTCAAGAATCTGCACAGAGAAGCAATGGATGTTTACTTGGGTTTTCAGAAGGCTTTTGACAAGCTGCAGCACATGAGGCTGCTTAACAACATAAGAGCAGATGGTATCACAGGAAAGATACCAGCAAGGATAGAAAATTGGATGACTGGCAGGAGGTAAAGATTGGGAAAAAGGGGGCCTTTTCTGATTGGTTGCCACAGAGATTGGTGCTGGGACCACTTTTCCAACATTATATGTCAATGATTTCGATGACAGTATTGATGGCTTTATGGCCAAGTTTGCGGATGATACGAAGATAGGTGGAGGGGCAGGTAGTATTAAGGAAGCAGGGAGTCTGCAAAAGAGGAGAATGGGTAAAGAAATGGCAGATGGAATATAGTGTAGGGAAGTGTTATGGTCATGCACTTTTGCAGAAGGAATAAAGGTATAGACTATTTTCTAAACAGGGAGAAACTTCAAAAATTGGAGGTGCAAAGGGATTTTGGAGTCCACATTCAGGATTCCCTAAAGGCTAACCTGCAGGTCAATCTGGTGGTATGGAAAGCAAATGCAATGGTAGCATTTATTTCAACGGGACTAGAATATAAAAGTAAGAAAGTAATGCTGAGGCCTTATAAGGCACTGGTCAGATTGCCCGTGAAGTATGACCATCTCAGAAAGGATGTGTCTGCGTTGGAGAGGGTCCAAAAGAGGACAACGAGAATGATTCTGGGAATGAAAGGATTAAGGTATGTTAAGCCAGTCAATATACTCTTCACTACACATCTATAACAGTTTGGCAAAGTTCTAGATGTCATGCTGAATCTTCGGAAACTTCTAAGGAAGTAGACGCACTGCCTTGTTTTCTTTGTAATTGCTCTTATGTGCTGAGTGCAGGACAGGTCCCCCAAAATAATAACCCTAGATAATAAACCCAAATTAATAAGTTGCTGACCCTTCCAGCATCTGATCTTCTGATGAGGACTGGCTCATGGACCTTTGGTTTCCTTCTCCTGAAGTTAATAATCTTGGTCTTCTTGACATTGAGTAAGATGTTGTTGTTATGGCATCACTCAGCCAGATTTTCAATCTCCCTCATAGATGCTGAGTCAACATGGCCGAAGAATTAAAGTAGAGGTTCATAGGTTTTTGATTAGTCAGTACATCAAAGGTTATGGCAAGAAGGCTGGACAATGGAGTTGAGAGGGATAATAAATTAGCCATGATGAAATGGTGAAACAGACACGATGGGCTGAATGGCCTACTTATGCTCCTTCATCTTATCGTCTTAACGCAACCTAAGGATGTGCTGAGGGAAGCTCGCAAGTGTTGGCACATGCATTAACATGCCCACAATGTTCACCAAAAGCAAAATAATCTCCTTTCCCACCCACCCACACACAGAGAAAGTCTTCTAACTCCAGGACAGCCTTCATCCTCGCCTCCAAATCACAACTGGGATTAATTCATTCTCTCAATGATTACCCAGTGGATTTTCAGAGAGGGGAGCATTAGACATCCACTAGATGGAGCCATTGTGTTGGATGATTTAATAGGATGTAATAAATAGACTGCATCAATTTGAGCAAAATCTGGAAGCGTGCAGTGGGAAAAATGAAAACTAACACATGCTCTTTAAGATAAAGATTAAAGATGAGCTCTATTTGTCTCACGCACATCGAATCACTGTAACATATATTGAAACAGGAAATTTGTGTCAAGGACCAAAATAGTGTAAGGATGTGTCAAAACGCAGCCTGCAAGTTTTGCCACGCTTCTGGCATGAGCAAGCATGCCCACGCTAACCTGTATGTCTTTGGAATGTGGAAGGAAACTGGAGCACCTGGAGGAAACCCACAATGTCACAGGGAGGATTTATAAACTCTTTACATGGAGAGGCATGGACCCATGAACACAACCTCACTATTTTTTTCCTTCTATTTATATAATTTACTTTTTTTAATGTATAATTCTTTTAGTTTATTTGATCTTTTTTGTTATGTATTGCAATGTAAAACATCAAAACGGACATTCTGAAAACGTGACTCGATCATTTACTCCTCTCCATAGATCTGCCTGACCTGCTGAGTTCCTCCAGTGTTTTGTGTGTGTTGTTCATGATATTTTTTTTATTAAGGGCAATTGTGAACAATAGCCAGATCAGAAATGCTGAACAAGTCCACTAGTTCCCAAAAGGAACACTGATAGGCCAGTCAGATGATTCACTGCTGCTCAGATAGAACACAAAAATAATCATATGTACAATTAAGAAACATTAAAAGTAGTAGAAATATTACAGTCACAATCATCATGATGAAGTCTGCTGGAGAGAGACATTTATACACATACTGTCCTCCACATACTGTAATTCAGAGAGATTGAAGGATAAGGTTACAGGGTGACAAAACGTGACAGGAGCACTTGGAACTAAAAACTCCCTGCCGGGAAAAAGCAGCACCTGATCTTTCCGCACTGTTCTCCAGCAGTTTAAGGACTAAGTCCAGCCGGAACATAACTCACAAGTGCTCTTGATATTAAACACAAGTCTGATTCTGATTTGTGAGCACTAGCGTTGTGAAGTGTTACACTAATCGCTACTCTACTGTGCCGCCCTCAGATTGAGCAAGTTGCCAGCAGAGAAATGTACAGGAAACTGAGCAAGTATAACATTGATGACGGCCATGACTGGGGCAGCACTTACTGCAAACTGTGGCTTCAAGCTGTGACTTCCACTGAGCAAATCTGTAAATTCTGGGAGCAGGAGGTCATGCTTTCTAAAGTGCGGTTGATCATTAGAAATCCCACAGTTGTCCTTTCATAAACACAGCCGGGAATTCTGGAAACACTGCAGGACAGGTGGTGTTTGTAGGAGAGTAGAGGAGCTTGGCACTTGGAGAGGGGAATTTACAGAAAAAATGGAATTAGGGAGGAAGAAGGGCAGGGGTGGGTGGAGGAATAAAACACAGACATTAGTAACAGAGCAGTGAGGCACTTTCTTCTATCTCATACTCACACACACATAGTTTTTCTCTTTCTGATAACACCCTCTTTCAGAATCATACGCACTGATCTCTCACACACACTGTGCTTTTTCCCTCTCTCTGTATCTTTCCGTCTTTCGCACACATTCACTGATCTCTCACTCACACACATTGCTCTGTCTCTCTACATTTCTCACTTCTTCGGCCCGCTCTTCCTCTCTCTCTCTCACACACACACTCACTCATTACAATGCACTATAACAAATTCAGAACCTGCTGGATGGAAACACTAAACAGGTCAAGCAGTTCAGATAAACAATGTGTAGTCTGAAAGATCAGCCCATTTTCGATCTCCACAGATGCTGTTTCACCTGCAGTGTCTTCTGAAGTTTTCTGTTTTCGATACTGCAACTTACGTTAATTCGAGATACAGTATGGTAACAGGTTCAATGAGCCCGTGCTGCCCAGTTACACACATGTAACCAATTAACCTACTAACCATACACGTTTGGAATGTGGGAAGAAAGCAGAGGAAACCGAGGCATTGGGAGAATGTACAAGCTCCTTACAGACAGTTGCTGGATTTGAACCCGCGTTTCTGGCATTGCACTAGCCACAAAGCTACTGTGCCTCTCATTCACCAACTGCTCTGTGATTCCCAGGACAGGCTTCATAATTCAAGTTTTGAGTACAGAAGATAGGATGTTATGTTGAAGTTATTTAACAAATTGGTGAGGCCTAACTTGCAGTATTGTTTGCAAGTTTGGTCACCTACCTACGGGAAAGATGTAAAGTAGTTTAAAAGAGTACAGAGGAAATTTCAAGGACGAGGGGACTAGAGATATACAAGGAAAGATTAAATGGGTTACAACTTTATTCCTTGGAACATGGAAAATTGAAAGGAGATTTGATAGAGGGATACAAAACTCTTTTGGGATTCTGTTTTTCGTGGATGTCTGTAAAGAGTAACAATTTCAGGTTGTACATTCTCTGGTATTAAAATAGAAACATTTGAATTATGAGGGGTATTGATAGAGTAAATGCAAACAAGCTTTTTCCACCGAGGTTGAGAAGGACTACAACTAGAGGTCATGGGTTAAGAGTGAAAGGTGAAAAATTTAAGGTTTCATCGGATCCATTCTCCTCCAGCCCTTTACCTTTTCCATCTATCACTTCCCAGCTTCTCACCCACCCACCTGGCTTCACTACCACCTTCTAAGTGTAAAGGGGGTTTCTTCTTTTTGTTAACTAGCAGGAATGCTAATTTACTGATAACGAGAATGGTATTCCTTTGTAAACCAAATGGGGATTAATGTTCTTTCTTCTGAGTCTGTAAGCTTTTGTTGACGGGCTTTTGGGCAGATCGGCACGAGGGGGTCGAGAGAGAGGATGCAATGCTCTAAGCTGGGTGAGGATCGGACCCCAAAGGGGGGTCCGAGGCCGGGAGGTACTCCGAGGAGGGGGGATGAAGCTAGATGTGCTTGGTTGACCACTTGGAGGGTCCTGAGCTGCGAGTCCAGGAGTTCGGAGAGGATCGAATGGTGGCCAGAAGACTTCAGTAATTGAGCTCCAACGGTTGTGCACGAAGTGGTTTGGACTTTGATAAGTTTGGCGCCTTTTCTTTATTTTTTTCTCTTCATATATACTGTATCGTTATTAATCACTTAGTTATAGTAACCTTTATAAATCGTATTCATTTAATCGCATATGGTGTACTGTCTGTTTTTGGGCGAGGCGGGGACATCACACAGCATCCACACCAGCTGATTACCCAGTTTGGCGGGGCCAAAGGCTGCTCCCCCTAGACAAGAACGAGCTGAGCGAGCCTGAGGTGACCCGGGGGTTACTTAAGCTTGTAATCCTTCCACTCTCCCTACCTTCTTATTCTGACTTCTTCCCCCTTCCTTTCCACTCCTGAAGAAGAGCCTCCAAAACATTGACTATTTATTCCTCTCCACAGATGCTGCCTGAACTGTGGAGTTAATCCAGCATTTTGTGTCTGTTGCTCCATTGATAATCAACTGTGCAACTGGTTCCTTAGTTGCAGGAGATGCAACAGGATTTCCAAAGGAAATCTCCTTAAGGTTCAAAGGTTTATTTATTATCAAAGTATACATCTCTGAAATCCTTCTTCTCCAGATAGTCACAAAGAAAGGAACGGCAGCACGATCATCAACCCCCAATTCCCTCCTCCCCACACAAAAAAAAACACAAAATAAAACAGGCAGAATGACACTCAAATGTCCGTCCCCCACACATAAAAAAACAAGAAATCTGTGCATTCACTGAGCCATACTCAAGACAGGTGGCATGGGAGCAGCCTGGAAAAGAATACGTTGCAGCAACATACTTAATTTATCATGGCTGCATTCAAATGTAAATTGAATGTGACCATAAGATACCGGAGCAGAATTAAGCCATTTGGCCCATCGAATTGGCTCTGCCATTTCATCATGGCTGATCCAATTACCCTCTCCATCCAATCTCCTGTCTTCTTTTCGTAACCCTTCATGCCCTGACCAATCAAGAATAAATCAACCACAGCCTTAAATATACACAAAGACTTGTCCTCTAGAGCTGCTTGTAGCAATGAATTCCTTAGATTCTCTACTCTCTAGTTAAAAAAATTACTCCTCATCTCTATTCTAAAAGGATGACCTTTTCTGAGGCCGAGTCCTCTGGTCTTAGATGCTCCCACCATCCTCTCCATATCCACTCTATCAAGGGCTTTCACCATTCCATAGGTTTCAATAAGGTCACCCCTCATTCTTCTGAGTACTAGTGAATACAGGCCCAGAGCCATCAAACACTTTTCATATGCCAAGCCATTCAATCCTGGAAAGAATTTTGTGAACTTCCTTTGAACCATCTCCAGCTTCACCACATCCTTTCTAAGATCAGGGACACAAAACTGCTCACAATACTCCAAGTGAGGCCTCACCAATGCTTTAAAAAGTCTCAACATTACATCCTTGCTTTTATATTTCAGTCCTCTTACAATGAATACGAACTTCACATTTGCCTTCCTCACCATAGACTCAACCTGCAAATTAACCTTCAGGGAATCCTGCACAAGAACTCCCATGTCCCTTTGTGCTCCATATTTTTGTATTTTTTTCTCTCGAATTAGAAAATAGTTAATTTTATTTCTTCTACCAAAATGCATGGCTATACACATTCCAACACTTTATTCCATCTGTTATTTCTTTGTTTATTCTCCTAATCAGTAAAAGCTTTCTGTAGCCTCTCTGCTTCCTCAAACCTACCTGCTCCTCCACCTATCTTTGTATTGTCTGCAAATCTTCAACAAAGCTAGCAACTCCATTATCAAAATCATTGATATATAACTTAAAAAGATTCAGTCCCAACACAGACCCCTGTGGAACACTGCAAGTCACAGGCAGCCAATCAGAAAAGGCTCCCTTTATTCTCACTGTTTGTCTCCTGCCAATCAGCCACTGCTTTATCCATGCTAGAATCTTTCCAATCAGCCACTGCTTTATCATGCTAGAGCTCAGAGCTTGTTAAGCAGCCTCATGTGTGGCACCTTGTCAAAAGCTTTCTGAAAATCCATGTACACAACATCAACCAATTCTCTGTCTATCCTGCTTGTTATTTCTTAAAAGAATTAAAACAGATTTGCTGAGCAAGATTTTCCCTTGAGGAAACCAAGCTGACTATGGTCTACTTTATCATTTGCCTCCAATTACTGTGAAACCTCATCCTTAATAATCAACTCCAACACCTTCCCAACCATTGAGATCAGACTAACTGGCCTTTCGTTTCTTTTCTTCTGCATCTCCCTCTTCTTGAAGGGTGGAATGATATTTGCAAATTTCCAGTCTTCCACAACCATTTCAGAACCAAGTGATTCTTGAAAGATCATTACTAATGCCTCCACAATCTCTTTATCCACTTCTTTCAGAACTTTGGGGTGTACATTATCTGGTCCAGGTGACTGATCTACCTTCAGACCTTTCAATTTCCCAAGAACCTTCTTTCTATGTTGGTAACTTCACATACTTCATGACCCCAACACCTGGAACTTCCAACATGTGCTTTCCACAGTGAAAAATGATGCAATATTTATTCAGCTCATCCACCAGTTTCTTGTACCCCATTACTACCTCTCCAGCATTGTTTTCCAATGGTCAGAAATCCACTCTTGCTTCTCTTTTACACTTAATGTATCTGAAGAAACTTTAGATATTCTTTTTAATATTTTTGGCTAGCTTACTTTCATATTCCAACTTTACCTTCTTAATAACTATTTTTGGTGTCCTCTGTTGGTATTTGAAAACTTCCCAATCTTCCAGCTTCCCATTAATTTTTGCTCTATTATGCCCTCTCTTTGACTTTTATGTTGGCCTTGACTTCTCTTGTTAGCCACAGTTACATCACCTTTCCTTTAAAATACTTCTTCCTGTCATATGGGGACAGGAGGCTGGACCCAAGTGTAGCACACAGGCACTGAAGTACTAGGGGCAGGACAGGAACAACTAAATGATAGACAAGATGTGGTGACCATGGTGTGCATGAAGGATATGACATTCAAGGTGATGCTGGGGTTCCAGGAGAGTCTTAGAATTCAGGGAAGGTAGGATCTCAGAGTTCACTGGGCTGGCCATATAACTCCTGGGCAGGGCCCAGACCTCCCAGGCAGGAGCACAGGGGCCTGGGCAGATTACAGGACATCTGGGTAGGTAGCAGAGCACAACCCATCAGCAACAAGAGATAGGAAGGGGCAGAGACCTCTGGGCAGGCTGCATAACTCTCAGGCAGGAACACAGAGGCCTGAGCAGGTTACAGGGCACAACCCATCAGCAGCAAGCAATGGAAAGGGGCAGAGTCCCCCACCAGACAACAACAGTCCAGCCAGGCTTGCCCAACAGTGGCAAGGGATAGGAAGGGAACTACATTCAGCATGACTGCCAGACTTTCACAAGAGGAACTCCAAACCAGAACAACCCCCACCTCCACTCATTCCCAGAGCCCCCTCTATACACCGCCAGCCAATAGGCATCAGGTGCGCCTCCTTGAGCCCCGACAAGCCACGATGATCCACAGGTGTGACTAATTGGGCTCAAGGGTGAAAGGAGGGATGGCTACAAGACCCGGAGTCCAGAGTATGCAGACTGGATCAAGACCCGGAGTGCGGGATCTGGACCGGACCATGACACTTCCTCTTTGGAATGTATATATCCTACACATTCCAAATTGCTTCCAGAAATTCCAGCTGTTGCTGCTCTGCCATCATCACTGCCAGTGTTCTTTTCCAGTCAATTCTGGTCAACTCCACTCTCATGCCTCTGTAATTCCCTTTACTCCACTGTAGTATTGATATGTCTGACTTTAGCTTCTCCTTCTCAAACTTCATTGTGAATTCGATCATATTATGTTAAGTTGCCCCTAAGGATTTTTTCTGTGTTCTGTTTTGGTTCATTGCACAACACCTAATCCAGAATAGCTGATCCTCTAGTGGGCTCAACCATGAGCTGCTCTAAAAAGCCATCTTGTAGGCACTCTAAGAAATCACCCTCCTGGAATCCAGCACTAACCTGATTTTCCCAGTGTGCATCCTTGGATATTAAGTTCCCCAGCTATCTTCTTTCAGCCATGATTCAATGATGTCTAAACACCATACATGCCAATTTGCAACTGTGCTGTGAGTTCATCTGTATATTGCGTGAATTCAGATACAAATCCTTCAGTCCTGTATTTACCCTTATCGATTTTGCTGCCTTTTACATTACGACTCATCCTGTTGACTGCAATTTTTCCCTATCATCGTCTTCTCCTTGTTTGGAGTCTCACTACACATTCCCTCTGTAACCTCAGCCCTATCACTCTAGTTCCCATCCCTCTGCCAAATTAGTTTAAGCCTTCCCAACCAATGTCAGCAAATTTGCACATGAGAATATTGAACACCCTCCAGTTCAGGTGTAACCCCTCCCTTTTGTCCAGTTCAAACCTTCCCCAGAAGAGCTTCCAATGTCCATAAATTGGAACCCTGACCCCTGCACAAGTTCCTATCAATGCACTCACCGGCTAAATCATCCTATTCTTATCCTCACTGGCATGTGCCACAGGCAGCAATCCAGAGATTACAAACTTTCCAGCTTTCTACCTAGCTCCTTAAAATCCCTCTTCTATTCTGAGGCTGCGTCCTCTGGTCTTAAACACTCCCACCATCCTCTCCATATCCACTCTATCAAGGGCTTTCACCATTCCATAGGTTTCAATGAGGTCACCCATTGACCTTCTGAGTACTAGTGAATACAGATGTTAAGCATGAGGTTATGGACTACTTGATACTTGGACAAGATAGGACAAAGTTAGTATGGTGATGAGGGGGTGCTGCAGGGTGCTGGGCCCACAGCTGTTTGATGATTTGGAAGAAGAGATTGAGTGTAGCATAAAAAAAATTGCTGATGGCACTAAACTGAGTGGAAAAGCAAATTGTACAGAGGATGTGGGGAGACTGCAGAGGGATATAGATGGCCTAAGTGAGTGGGCCAAGGTCTGGCAGATGGAATACAATGTTAGTAAAGGAAAGATCATCCACTTTGGAAGGAATAATAGAAGAGCAGATTATTATTTAGATGGTGAAAGATTGCAGCCATGTTGTTGTGCAGAGGGACTTGGGAGTGCTTGTTCATGAATCGCAAAAAGTTAGCTTGCAGGTACGACAGGTCATTAAGAAGGCAAACAGAATGTTGGCCTTCATTGCCAGAGGGATTGAATTCAAGAGCAGGGAGGTCATGCTGCAACTATACAGGGTACTGGTGAGGCCGCACTGGGGTACTGTGTGCAGTTCTGGTCTCCATACTTGAGGAAGGATGTACTGGCTTTGGAGGCAGTGTAGAGAGGGTTCACCAAGTTGATTCCAGAGATGAAGGGGTTAACCTATGAGGAGAGATTGAGTCACCTGGGACTATACTCTCTGGAGTTCAGAAGAATGAGAGGGGTTCTTATAGAAATTTACAAAATTTTGAAAGGGATAGAGAAGATAGAAGTAGGAAAGTTGTTTCCATTGGTAGGTGAGACTAGAACGAGAGGACATTGCCTCAAGATTCAGGGGAGAAGATTAAGGATGGAGATGAGGAGAAACTGTTTTTCCCAGAGAGTGGTGAATCTGTGGAATTCTCTGTCCAGGGAAGCAGTTGAGGCTTCCTCACTAAATATATTTAAGAATCAGTTAGATAGTTTTTTTTAATAGTAAGGGAATTAAGGGTTATGGGGAAAAGGCAGGTAGATGGAGCTGAGTTTACAGACAAATCAGCCATGATCTTATTGAATGGCGGTGCAGGCTTGATGGGCTGGATGGCCTACTCCTGCTCCTATTTCTTATGTTCTTGTATATTTGGAGTTTCAGAAAGCCTTTGACAATGTACCACACATAAGGCTGCTTACCATGCCAAGAGCCCATACAGGATAGTTACTGGCATGTTTAGGGCATTAATTGGTAGGAGGCAGTGAGTGGGAATAAAAGGATCCCTTTCTGGTTGGCTGCCAGTGATTGGCGGTGTCCAACAGGGTTTAGTGTTGGGACCGCTTTTTTATGCTGTGTATCAATGATTTAGATTATGGAATAGATGGCAAAATTGCCAAGATAGGAAGATCGGTGGAGGGGCAAGTAGTGTTGAAACAGAAAGGCTGCAGAGAGTGGGAAGGAAGTGGCAAATGAAATGCAATGGTCATGCACATTGGTGGTAGAAATATATCTGCAGATTAGTTTCTAATTGGGGAGAAAACCTCAAAATCTGAGATGCAAAATGGACTTGGGTGTACTTGTGCAGAACACCCTAAGTGTTAACTTGCAAGTTGAGTCAGTAATGAGGAAGCCCAATGCAATGTTAGCATTCATCTCAAGAGGTCTAGAACACCAGACTAGGGCTGTGATGCTGAGGCCTTATGAAGCACTGGTGAGGGTGTGAGACAGAAGCTCCAAAGACCCCTTCCCTGCGAGAGGAAGGGTTTTAGAAAATAGTCTTACCTGGAGCCAACTTGAAAGCCAGCCCAGGACAGAGGACTCTGGCAAGCTGCGGTCAGTGGCCTATACCCCAATAGATATGATGAGCTTAAGAAGAAGACTCATTCCTGTTCAGTCTACAGATGCTGTGCTTTCTGAACACTTGTGACCTTTGCAATGGGACACCTTGATGTCCAAATCCACTTGATTGTTTCCTCTGTAAGCTCTCCTGATCCTGTTCGATCCCTGCACTTCTCCTCTGGCCTCTTGACCATCCCCAAACTGAGTCACTCCACTCCTGTGCCTTCACCTGTCAAGGTCCCAATTCAAAATGTTGCCTTTCTAAACCTTGCCACCCCATTTCCTTCTCCAGGACTCTGCAGAAATCCTTGCTTGTTGCCCAAGCTTCGGTCACTTGCTCTGATAGCTCTATGTGTGTCTGTTGTGAACATTCCTTTGATTGTTCACCAAGCTTCGCTCTCCTGATCTGATAGCCCTATATATACCTGTTGTGAATCTTTCTTTGAGCACAGGAGTTTGGAAATCACATTACAACTGTACTTGAATACAAAAATTTGGATGTCATGTTACAGCTATGCAAGACATTCAACTTCCAACTTCCAGTAACTTCTTTCTCCTCCCTCTTCTGTCTTTTTCTCTTCCCCATTCTGGTTGCACTTTCACTTCTTCTTTTCTCCTCACCTTTTCATCACCTCCTTCTGATGACAGTCCTCCTCCTTTCCTCCATTGCCCACTGTATTCTCCAATCAGATTCCTTCTTCATCTCTTCTTCCTATTATCTCCCAGTTTCTCATTTCATCTCCACTCCTCCATCCACCCATCTTTCCCTTCACCTGGCCTCACCTATCAGCTGCCAGCTTGTACACCTCCCCTTTCCCCACCTTCATATTTTGGCTTCTCCCCTTTTCCTTTTCAGCCCTAATGAAGACTTTCAACCTAAAATATTGACTATTTATTCCCCTCCATAGATGCTGACTGACTTGCTGAGTTCCTCGAATATTTTGTGTGTGTTGCTAAAGATTTATGGGGTCTGCAGAATCACTTGTGTTTATGATTCACAATTTATTAGTTTAATTTATATTTAACATACAGTACATATAATTGATGTTTTTCTTGTGAATGTCACTTTATCTGATGCCATGATTCATACCCATGATGCTGGTGGTGGTAGGGTTTTCATTGCATTTGTGTACTTATCCACTTGACAATAAACTTAACTGTGTCTTTGACTTGGAGTATTGAGTGCATTTCTGCTTACTTAGCTATAGGGAGGATGTCATTAAGTTGGAAAGAGTGTAGAAAAGATTCACAAGAACATTACTGAAGTGATTGAGTTATAGGGTGAGACTGTTGAACACATCTACAAGCAGTGCTGACACAAGAAAGCAGGATCCATCATCAAGGATGTCATGCCATGCTCTCTTCTCCCTGCTGCCATTGGGAGGGAGGTACTTAGCTCCCACACTACCAGGTTCAGACATATCTATTACTGTTCAACCATCAGGGTACTGAACCAGCGTGGATAACGTTCCTCACCCAAACTCTGAACTCGTTCCACAAACTACAGACTTGCTTGCAAGGACTCTACAACTCACGTTCTCAGCATGTATGTATGCATTTATTTGTATTTGCAGAGTTCAGCTTCTTATGCACACTGGTTGCTTGTCAGTATTTCCGTGCAGTTTTTCATTGATTCTAATGTATTTCACTGTTCTACTGTGAATACCTACAAGAAAATGTATCTCAGGGTAACATATTGTGACATATTTCATAGGTGCTTTAATAATAAATTTACTTGGAACTTTGAACTTTTACTGATTACTCTGAGGGTCAGAGGTTAAGTGGTGACCTTGTCTAAGTACAAAGTCAAAGTTCAAAGTAAATTTATTATCAAAGTACATATATGTCACCATATACAATTCATTGTATATTCATTGTCTTCCAGTCATACTCAATAAATCCATAAAGAATGATAACCATATGAGAATCAATGAAAGATCACACCAACATGGGCTTTTAGCCACCGTGTAGAAACCAACAACTGAATAAATACACAAGGAAATAATAATAATAATAATTAATAAGTAAATAAACAATAAATTTCAAGATTGAGATGTAGAGTCCTTGAAGGTGAGTCCATTGGTTTCACAGAGGTTTATAACATGATAGCCTCAATCCTTTCACCGTTTTAAAACTGGAGGCTATCTGGTTTGAAGTGAGTCGATGAAAAATTAGAAAGAGACCTGTTAGGCAGCTTTTTCATATGGAGAGTAGTAGGTATATGGAAAGAGCTGCCAGAGGAATGGTCTGAGGAACCATACAGTAACAACATTGAAATGAAACTTAGACAGGCTCATGGATAGGAGAGGTCTGAGGGATATGGACCAATAGTAGACACAAGAGATGAACTCAGGTAGGGAATTTGGTCAGCGTGGACTGGTTAGACAAAGCAGCCTGCTTCTATGCTGTCTAATGCTACATTCAGTCACCAATTTTTTTGGTCCAGGATTGTATCTATTAAAGGGACCACAGAAGTGTCACTCGGTGTGGTGTTCTGCTGCTGCAGCCAGTCCACTTCAAAGTTTGATGGTTTGTGCAATCAGAGATCAGAGATGGTCGTCTGCATACTACTGTTGTAATGCATGGTTATTTGAGTTACTAACATCTTCTTGTGAGCTTGTAAGGGACTGGCCATTCTCCTCTGACCTCTCTCATTAACAAGGCATTTTCACCCACTGTCACTCACTGGATATATTTTTATTTTTCTCACCAGTCTCTGTAAACTCTAGAGTATGTTGTGCCTGAAAAATCCTAGGAGATCAGCCATTTCTGAGATACTCAGACCACACTGTCTGGCACCAACAAACATTCCATGGTCAAAGTAATTTAGATCAGATTTCTTCCCCATTCTGATCTTTCTTCTGAACAGTAACTCAGCCTCTTGAACATGTCGGCTTGCTTTCACAGATTGCAGTGCAGCTACATGATTGGTTGATTAGATATTTCCACTAACGAGCAGGTGTGCTGGTGAACCTAATAAATTGCCCATTAAGTCTATGACTCTATCACATTCGTGGG
Organism: Hypanus sabinus; assembly: GCF_030144855.1. Lineage (NCBI taxonomy): Eukaryota > Metazoa > Chordata > Chondrichthyes > Myliobatiformes > Dasyatidae > Hypanus > Hypanus sabinus. The sequence goes on from NC_082713.1 coordinate 7,003,158, forward strand.
AGGTTCTCTGGGGCATTTTACAGTGTTAAAGCTGTGATACAAATGTAAGCTGTTGCACGGAGGTGAATAATTGTCAGTAGTAAATATATTCAAAGTGATCCATTTGGGCTCCTTTTCTGCAAAAAAAAGCTTTCATCAAAGATTTGAACATGCCTGTTGCCATAGCAATGAGAGAATGGGAGTGTTCCTAGGTAACGGATGATAAGAAAACTCTGCCTTCCCTATCATTTCCACTCTTAAGGAAAATGTCAAACTAAAGCTGATAAATGCTTTCTTTGAATCTGATTCAAGGAGGCTTGCTTTCTGAGGAACAGCAATTGCTGAAAAAGCCCAATAAGTCAGGCAGCATCTGCAAGGGGTAACAGAGATATTGTTTCACACTTTGGACTAAAAGTCCTCAAACTCAAATGTTTTCTGGTTTTATTTTGGGTTTCTAGCATCTGCAGTTTTTTTTAGCTTACTGTTTGTTTGTTTGTTTGTTTATCTATTTATTTAGAAGTTCTTCCCAGATATCTGGCAGCACACTGATTTAACACTAGCCTAATCACAGGACAGTTTCATTTCAGGTGCCTTGCCGTTCGGCGGGGGTGATCATGTCTCACCATCCATCACGGTCCCTGACCCTCCGACTTGTAGTTGTTGCCTCCCATGTTTCTAACCATGATGTTAATCCATCTATCCGTTTCATTCTCTGTCACCCTTTGCTTCTTTTCCCTTCCAGCTTTCCAGTTGTAACTAAATGTTCTAATGTCTCTCGTCGCATGATGTGTCCAAAGAATTTTGATCGTTGTTTTCTGATTTTTTTAAGTAAGGTATGATTTGTTTTTGTTCTCTGTAGAACTTCTTCGTGGGTTATCCTGTCCATATATGATATGCATAGCATTCTTCTGAGGAACCACAACTCTGCTGCATTGATACTTTTTCCCATTGCATTTGTGATGGTCCATGACTTGCAGCCATACATCAATATAGGAAGAATGTAGCAACTGAGAGTTCTAAGGCAGATGTCAATTGCTACTTTCTTGTTCGTTGGGATGTTTCTCATTTCTGTAAATGTTGTTCTTGTCATTGCTATTCTTGCTTTTATGTCTGTTTCATATTTGCCATCAAATCTTACCCAGGTGCATGCGCTGCTGAGGTCCCGCGACTCCGCGTTCAGAGCAGGTGACAAGGCAGCTTTAACAACAGCATGGGCCAAACTGTCCCGAGCCAGCGTGCACACACCCAGCTAATCCACAGTTACTACCAGGACGGCGGCGACACGCGGTGCATTGTGGAAGGGCATCCAGGACATCACCAATTACAGGACAACATCACCTGACTGTGCAGGTGATGTTTCCCTCCCAGATGTGCTGAATAATTTCTATGTCCAGTTTGAGGCAGAAAATGACGTGGCGGCGAGGAAGTCCACCCCTCCTACAAATGACCAGGTGCTGTGTCGCACTGTGGCTGACGTGATAAGAACCCTGTGCAGTGTCAACCCACGGAAGGCTGCTGGACCACACAACATCCCTGGTAGAGTGCTCAGAGGATGTGCAGACCAGCTAGCAGATGTTCTCACTGACATCTTCAACATCTCCCTGAGCAACACCACCATTCCAACGTGCTTCAAGGCCGCCACCATCGTCCCCGTGCCGAAGAAGTCTTCAGTGTCCTGCCTAAATGACTACCGTCCCGTTGCACTTACATCCATCATCATGAAGTGTTTCGAGAGGCTTGTCGTGAGGCATATCAAGACCCTGCTGCCCCCTCACTGGACCCCCTGCAGTTCACGTACCATCCCAATCACTCAACAGACTACGCCATTGCCATCAACCTCCACCTGGCCCTAACTCACCTGGATAAAAAGGACACATACGTTTGGATGCTGTTCATAGACTTCAGTTCAGCATTCAACACAATCATCCCTCAGAAACTGACGGGAAAGCTGAAATTGCTGGGCCTGAACACCTCCCTATGCAACTGGATCCTAGACTTCCTGACTGGGAGACCTTAGTCAGTCCAGGTTGGGAGCAACATCTCCAACACCATCACGCTGAGCACGGGGGCTCCCCAGGGCTGCATGCTCTGTCCACTGCTGTTCACTCTGCTGACCCACGACTGTGCTGCAACACACAGCTCGAATCATATCATCAAGTTCGCCGATGACACGACTGTGGTGGGTCTCATTAGCAAGAACGATGAATCAGCATACAGAGAGGAGGTGCAGCGGCTAACGGACTGGTGCAGAGCCAACAACCTGTCTCTTAATGTGAACAAAACAAAAGAGATGGTTGTTGAAATCAGGAGGGCACGGAGCGACCACTCCCCACTGAAATTCGACAGATCCTCGGTAGAGATCGTAAAGAGCACCAAACTTCTTGGTGTTCACCTGATGGAGAATCTCACCTGGTCCCTCAACACCAGCTCCATAGCAAAGAAAGCCCAGCAGAGTCTTTACTTTCTGCGAAGGCTGAGGAAAGTCCATCTCCCACCACCCATCCTCATCACATTCTACAGGAGTTGTATTGAGAGCATCCTGAGCAGCTGCATCACTGCCTGGTTCAGAAATTGCACCATCTCGGATCACAAGACCCTGCAGTGGATAGTGAGGTCAGCTGAGAAGATCATCGGGGTCTCTTCTCCTGCCATCACGGACATTTACACTACACGCTGCATCCGCAAAACAAACAGCATTATGAAGGACCCCATGCACCCCTCATACAATCTCTTCTCCCTCCGGCCGTCTGGGAAAAGGCTCTGAAGCATTCGGGCTCTCACAACCAGACTGTGTAACAGTTTCTTCCCCCAAGCTATCAGACTCCTCAATACCCGAAGCCTGGACTGACACCTTGCCCTACTGTCCTGTTTATTATTTATTGTAAATGCCTGTACTTTTTGTGCACTTTATGCAGTATTGTGTAGGTCTGTAGTCTATTGTAGCTTTCTCTGTGTTGTTTTTTTTATTACGTAGTTCAGTCTAGTTTTTTTTGTACTGTGTCATGTAACACCATGGTCCTGAAAAACGTTGTCTCATTTTTACTATGCACTGTACCAGCAGTTATGGTTGAAATGACAATAAATGTGACTTGACTTGACTTGATGATCCAAGTACAGTTTACAATGACCAATTAAACTAATAACTGGTACGTTTTTGGACTGTACAGACTTCTTATAGACAGTAAACGAGTTTCACATAAGATTGTGACACAAGGAGTGGTAAGTCTATGGTATGTGCTCCCAAGGGTGATGGGAGGCAGCTACATTAGAGACTTTCAAGAGACTAAGATTAGCAAATAAATGATAGAAAATGGAGGGCTATGGGGGAGGAAGAGGCAAAAAGCTTACCTCTGACATCCTTCTCTATGTTAGCCTAGTAACTCCCACAACCTCATTAGCAGCAACAGAGATGTCAACACAGATGATGGAAAAATGCGACGGAACTGGTTCAGCAGTCCAGCCAACATTCATGGGAACAGAACAGAAATGAGAATTGGGAATATATAATAATGTTGTTATTCCAAGTAGTGTGTTGTTGACTCTCAGTTTTCCTTTGCAACCATCTTGCAGACAAGAGTCTGAAGACACACCTCAATGTTTCAGAAACAGCTTCCTCCCGTCAGCCATCAGATTTTAAGGATGGATAATGAACTCATGTACGCTACCTCAGTATTTTTTTGCTCTTTTTGCGCAACTTATTTAATTTGATTATATATGTGTATTTCTTATTGTAATTTCTAGTGTACTGCCGCCACAAAACCTCAGACTTCATTGTGTGTGCTGGTGACCATAACCATAACCATATAACAATCACAGCACGGAAACAGGCCATCTTGGCCCTCCTAGTCCGTGCCGAACCCTTAATCTCACCTAGTCACACCTACCTGCACTCAGCCCATAACCCTCCACTCCTTTCCTGTCCATATACCTATCCAATTTTACCTTAAATGACACAACTGAACTGGCCTCTACTACTTCTACAGGAAGCTCATTCCACACAGCTATCACTCTCTGAGTAAAGAAATACCCCCTCGTGTTTCCCTTAAACTTCTGCCCCCTAACTCTCAAATCATGTCCTCTAGTTTGAATCTCCCCTACTCTCAATGGAAACAGCCTGTTCACGTCAACTCTATCTATCCCTCTCAAAATTTTAAATACCTCGATCAAATCCCCCCTCAACCTTCTACGCTCCAATGAATAGAGACCTAACTTGTTCAACCTTTCTCTGTAACTTAATTGCTGAAACCCAGGTAACATCCTAGTAAATCGTCTCTGCACTCTCTCTAATTTATTGATATCTTTCCTATAATTCGGTGACCAGAACTGCACACAATATTCCAAATTTGGCCTTACCAATGCCTTGTACAACTTTAGCATTACATCCCAACTTCTGTACTCAATGCTTTGATTATTAAAGGCCAGCATTCCAAAAGCCCTCTTCACCACCCTATCTACATGAGACTCCACTTTCAGGGAACTATGCACAGTTATTCCTAGATCTCTCTGTTCCTCTGCATTCCTCAATGCCCTACCATTTACTCTGTATGTTCTATTTGGATTATTCCTGCCAAAATGTGGAACCTCACACTTCTCAGCGTTAAACTCCATCTGCCAACGTTCAGCCCATTCTTCTAACCGGCATAAATCTCCCTGCAAGCTTTGAAAATCCACCTCATTATCCACAACACCTCCTACCTTAGTATCATCGGCATACTTACTAATCCAATTTACCACCCCATCATCCAGATCATTTATGTATATTACAAACAACATTGGGCCCAAAACAGATCCCTGAGGCACCCCGCTAGTCACCGGCCTCCATCCCGATAAACAATTATCCACCACTACTCTCTGGCATCTCCCATCTAGCCACTGTTGAATCCATTTTATTACTCCAGCATTAATACCTAACGACTGAACCTTCTTAACTAACCTTCCATGTGGAACTTTGTCAAAGGCTTTGCTGAAGTCCATATAGACTACATCCACTGCCTTACCCTCGTCAACATTCCTCGTAACTTCTTCAAAAAATTCAATAAGGTTTGTCAAACATGACCTTCCACGCACAAATCCATGCTGGCTACTTCTAATCAGATCCCGTCTATCCAGATAATTATAAATACTATCTCTAAGAATACTTTCCATTAACTTATACACCACTGATGTCAAACTGACAGGTCTATAATTGTTAGGCTTCCTTCTAGAACCCTTTTTAAACAATGGAACCACATGAGCAATACGCCAATCCTCCGGCACAATCCCCATTTCTAATGACATATTAAAGATCTCCGTCAGAGCTCCTGCTATTTCTACACAAACTTCCCTCAAGGTCCTGGGGAATATCCTGTCAGGACCAGGAGATTTATCCACTTTTAAATTTCTTAAAAGCGCCAGTACCTCCACCTCTTTAATTGTCATAGGTTCCATAACTTCCTTACTTGTTTCCCACACCTTACACAATTCAATATCCTTCTCCTTAGTGAATACCGAAGAGAAGAAATCATTCAAAATCTCTCCCATCTCCTTCGGTTCCACACATAGCTGACCACTCTGATTCTCTAAGGGGCCAATTTTATCCCTCACTATCCTCTTGCTTTTAATATAACTGTAGAAACCTTTTGGATTTACTTTCACCTTATTTGCCAAACCAACCTCGAATCTTCTTTTAGCTTTTCTAATCTCTTTCTTAAGATTCCTTTTACATTCTTTATATTCCTCGAGCAATTCCTTTACTCCATGCTGCCTATATCTATTGTAGACATCCCTCTTTTTCTGAACCAAATTTCTAATATCCCTTGAAAACCATGGTGCTCTCAAACCTTTAACCTTTCCTTTCACCCTAACAGGAACATAAAGATTCTGTACCCTCATAATTTCACCCTTAAATGATCTCCATTTCTCTATTACATCCTTCCCATAAAACAACTTGACCCAATCCACTCTCTCTAAATCCCTTCGCATCCCCTCAAAGTTAGCCTTTCTCCAATCAAAAATCTCAACTCTAGGTCCAGTCCTGTCCTTCTCCATAATTATATTGAAGCTAATGCTATTGTGATCACTGGACCCGAAGTGCTCCCCAACACATACATCTGTCAGCTGACCTATCGCATTCCCTAACAGGAGATCCAACACTGCCCCATCTCTAGTCGGTACTTCTATGTATTGTTGCAAAAAACTATCCTGCACACATTTCACAAACTCTAAACCATCCAGCCCTTTTACAGAATGAGCTTCCCAGTCTACGTGTGGAAAATTAAAATCTCCCACAATCACCACCTTGTGTTTACTACAAATATCTGCTATCTCCTTACACATTTGCTCTTCCAACTCACGCGCCCCATTAGGTGGCCTATAATACACTCCTATCAGTGTTACTGCACCTTTCCCATTCTTCAATTCCACCCAAATGTTCTCCCTAGAGGAGCTCTCTAATCTATCCTTCCAAAGCACCGCCATAAGATTTTCTCGGACAAGCAATGCAACACCTCCTCCTCTGGCCCCTCCTACTCTATCACACCTGAAGCAACTAAATCCAGGAATAGTTAGTTGCCAATCACACCCTTCCTGCAACCATGTTTCACTAATAGCTACAACATCATAATTCCAGGTATCAATCCACGCTTTAAGCTCATCCACCTTTCTTACAATGCTCCTAGCATTAAAATAGATACATTTAAGATACTCTCCATCTCCTCCTCTCTTTCCATCCCTAACAATGCATTCAAATTTATTATCCTTTTCTTTCTTCTCCCCTACATCTTCGGGCTGAGCGCATCCCTTCTCCATCACCTGCCTTTCCTCCCTCACACACTGTCTATTTACTTGCTCCACTGGTGAACTAACCTCCTCTCCCATAGTCTCCTCAAAGAGTCTCCCGTCCCCCCATCTTACTAGTTTAAAGTCCGCCCTGTAGCCCTAGCAAACCTCCCCGCTAGGATATTGGTCCCCCCACGATTCAAGTGTAACCCGTCCTTCTTGAACAGGTCACTCCTGCCCCAGAAGAGGTCCCAATGATCCAGAAACTTGAATCCCTGCCCTCTGCTCCAATCCCACAGCCACGCATTCATCCTCCACCTAATTCTATTCCTACTCTGACTGTCGCGTGGCACAGGCAGTAATCCCGAGATTACTACCTTTGCAGTCCTTCTTCTTAACTGCCTTCCTAACTCCCTATACTCTTGTTTCAGGACCTCTTCCCCTTTCCTTCCTATGTCATTGGTACCTACATGTACCACAACCTCTGGCTCTTCACCCTCCCACTTCAGGATATCTTGGACGCGATCAGAAACGTCCCAAACCCTGGCACCAGGGAGGCAAATTACCATCTGGGACTCCCGGTCACCTCCACAGAAACGCCTGTCTGAGCCCCTGACTATTGAGTCCCCTATTACTATGGACCTCTTTCTTCTAACCCTACCCTTCTGAGCTACAGGGCCGTCCTCTGTGCCGGAGGCTCGGCCACTGTCACTCCCACCAGGTAGGCTGTCCCCCCCAACAATACTCAAACATGAGTACTTATTGTCAAGGGGTACAGCCACTGGGGTACTCTCTAGTACCTGCCTCTTCCCCTTCCTGACTGTAACCCACCTATCTGCCTCCCGTGGTCCCGGAGTGACCACCTGCCTGTAACTCCTCTCTATCACCTCCTCACTCTCCCTGACCAGGCGAAGGTCATCGAGCTGCAGCTCCAGTTCCCTAGCTCGGTCCCTCAGGAGCTGCAGTTCGGCACACCTGGCGCAGATGTGGATGTCCGGGAGGCTGGGAGACTCCAGGATCTCCCACATCCGACACCGAGAACAACAAGCTGCCCTCACACTCATACCTCCCAAATAACTGACAATACAAGAACTAAAAGATAAGCCTACTGTGCCCTCTTCCGCCTAAGCCCTCTGAGCCCAAGCCCTACACTCTGCGCCCGGCTCACTCCGCTGCCCGCAAACGAAGCTGCCCGCTTCTTAAGGCGGCGTTCTTTGTCAGGGATTGTGTGTAGCTGCCCACGTTAAACAAAGTCACCTACAGGCGTTCTCTATTAAGGGAATAACTGCTTAGAACGTCACACTCGACTCAAGTGATCATACTGAATTTTTTAGAGGAATTATGCTGCTCTTTAAAAACATACTTTTCTTCATCAATTTAATTAATGTGCTGCGTAGGTGATTGCTAACCACCTAACCAACTGAGTTGCTGGCACAGCTTTATCAACAGGTTCTCCCTTCCTCCTTCCTTTTCTCACATGGTACATTGTCCTCTTCTATCAGATTCCATCTTCTTCAGCATGATATGAAGACTGATTTCTCTAACTTCTGTAATTCCTACCCCCCCCACCTCAACATTCTTACACTTTTCTCTCACCTTTTCTCATCTGCTCAACTGTCCAACACCTCACTCTGGTGTCCTTCTCCTTCCTTTTCTCCCATGATCAGATTAGTTTCTTCTTCTTCAACCCTTTACCTTGTCCACTTATCACCTCCCAGCTTCTTATTTGACTCTCCCCTCATACACCCATTCTTTTCACTCCACTCTTTAAGAAGGGACAGAGGCAAAAAAAAAGGGAAATTATAGGCCTTTAAACTGACCTCGGTGGTTGAGAAGATGTTAAAGTTCAATATTAAAGATGTGGTTTTGGGGTATTTTACATGATAAGATAGACCAAGGTCAGCATGGTTTCAGGAGAAATCTGGCCCGACAAATCTGTTGGAATTCTTTCATCAAATAACAGGCAGGATAGACAAAGGAGAATCAGTGGATGTTTTTGCTTGGATTTTCAGAAGGCCTTTGGCAATGTACTGCACATAAGGTTGCTTAACAAGATAAGAGCTCATGGTATTACAGGAAAGATAATAGCATGGTTAGAAGACTGGCTGACTAGCAGGAGGCAAAGAGTGGGAATAAAGGGGGTCTTTTCTGGTAGGCTGCAGGTGACTAGGGGTGTTCTGCAGGTGTCGGTGCTGGGACTGCTTCCTTCTACATTATATGTCAACGATTTGGCTGATGGAATTGATGGCTTTGTGGCCATGTTTGTTGCCGATACAGAGGTGGTGGAGGGGCAAATAGTATTGAAGAAACAAGGAGCCTGCAGAAGGACTTACACAGACTGGGAGAACGAGCAAAGCATCAGCAAATGGAATACAGTATTAGGAAGTGTATGGTCATGCACTTCAGTAAAACAAGTGAAAGGGTTGGCAATTTTTTAAATGGAGAGAAAATACAAAGTACTGAAGTACAAAGGGACTTGGGAGTCCTTGTGCAGGATTCCCTAAAGGTTAATTTCCAGGTTGAGTCTGTGGTGAGGAAGCCAAATGCAATGTTAGCATTCATTTCAAGAGGACTAGACTACAAAAGCAAGGATGTAATGCTGAGTCTTTATATGACATCGGTCAGATTGCACTTGGAGTATTGTGAGCAGTTTTGGGCCCTTATCTGAGAAAAGATGTGCTGGCATTGGAGAGGGTCTAGAGGAGGTTTACCAGAATGATTTCAGGATGAATACAATAACATCTGAGGAGTGTTTGATTATTCTGAGCGAGAACTCGCAGGATTTTAGAAAAATGAGGGGGAATCTCATTGTAACCAATCAAATATTGAAAAGCCTAGATTGAATGGATGTCGAGGGAATGTTTCCCATAGTGGGTGAGTCTAGAGCCAGATGATATAGCCTCAGATTAAAGGGACATCCATCTAAAATGGAGATGAGGAGGAATTTCTTTAGTCAGATAATAGCAAATCTATGAAATTCGTTGCCACAAATGGCTGTGGAAGCCAAGTCATTGAGTATATTTAAAGGGAAGATTTATAGGTTCTTGCTTAGTCAGAGCATCAAAGGCTATGGGGAGAAGGCAGGAGAATGGGATTGAGAGGATTGCTAAATCAGCTATAATGGAATGGCAGATCAGATTTGATGGCCCATATAGCTAAATTCTGCTGCTACTTTTTATTGTCTTACGGTGAGATCAAAATTCATAGTTCAAAAGTTCAATTTAAAATTTATTCTCAGAGTATGCACATGTCAACACAAACAACCCTAAGGTTCAATAACAAGATAAAGAATCCTCAAAGTAAAACTATCAGTTGTGGGACAACCAAAGGTAGAATGAGTGTGGTTACAAACAAGAGAGAATCTGCAGATGCTGGAAATCCAAGCAACACCCACAAAATGCTGGAGGAACTCAGCAGGCCAGGCAGCATTTATGGAAAAAAGGAATGTTGGCATTTTGGCCCGAGACCCTTCGGCAGGTTTGGAGAAAAAAGGTGAGGAGCAGATGTAAAATGTGGGGAGGGGGAGAGAGAAACACAGGGTGATAGGTATAACCAGGGGTAGGGAGGGAATGAAGTGAAGAGCTGGGAAGTTGATTGGTGAAAGAGATACCGAGCTGGAGAAGGGGGAGTCCAATAGGAGAGAACCAAAGGCCATGGAAGAAAGAAAAGGGGGAAGAGCACCAGAGGGAGGTAATGGGCAGACAAGGAGATAAGGTGAGAGAGGGGAAAGGGGATGGGGAACAGTGAAGGGGAGGACCCATTACCAGAAGTTTGAGAAATTGTTATTCATGCCATTAGGTTTCAGGCTATCCAGATGGAATATAAGGAGTTGTTCCTCCAATCCGAATGTGGCCTCATCGTGACAGTAGAGGAGACCATGTATTGACATATGAGAATGGGAATGGGAAGTGGAATTTAAATGGGTTGCCGCTAAGAGATCCTCCTCCTTCTGGCAGATGAAGCATTGGTGCTTGGCGAAATGGTCTCCCAATTTGTCGGGTCTCCCAATATGCAGGAGGCCACACCGGGAGCACCAGACACAGTATGTGACCCCAACAAACTCACAGGTGAAGTATCATCTCACCTGGTTGGGGTGTTTGGGGCTCTGAATGACATGTGGGAGGAGGTGTTGGGGCAAGTGTAGCACTTGTTTCGCTTGCAAGGATAAGTGACAGGAGGGAGATCAGTGGGGAGGGACAAATGGACAAGGGAGTCTTGTAGGGAGCGATCCCTGCACAAAGCATAATGTGTGGGGGCTTGGGGGAGAGGGAAAGATGTGCTTGGTGGTGGGATCCTGTTGGAGATGGCAGAAATTTTGGAGAATTATGTGCTGGACGCAGAGTTCTGTGGAGTAGTAGGTAAGGACAAGAGGAGCCCTATCCCTGGTAGGATGGATTGAGGGTGTGGTGAGAGCAGACGTGGGTGAAATGGAAGAGATGCAGTTGAGGGCAGCATTGATGATTGAGGAAGGGAAGCCCCTTTCTATGAAAAAGGAGGAGATTTCCTTCATTCTATAATGAAAAGCATCCTGAGAGCAGAAGCAGTGGAGAAGGAGGAATTGAGAGAAGGGGATGTCATTTTTACAAATAACAGGGTGGGAAGAGGTATAGTCCAGGTAGCTGTGAGAGCCCATGGGTTTATGATAGACATCGGTGGATAAACTGTCTCCAGAGATAAAGACTGTGAGATGGAGAAAGGGAAGGGAGGTGTCAGAAATGGAGCAGGTACATTTGAGGGCATGGTGGAAGTTGGAGACAAAGTTGATGAAGTCGACAAGCTCGGTATAGATGCAGGAAGCAGCACTAATGCAGTCATTGATGTAGTGTAGAAAAAGTGCGGGGAGTGACACCAGTGTAAGCTTGGAACATAGACCGTTCCATGTAGCCAACAAAATGGCAGGCATAGTTGGGACCCAGGCGATTGCCCTTGACCACACCGTTTGTTTGAAGGAAGTGGGAAGAGCCAAAGGAAGTGTATAGTTATCCTCTTTTGTTCAAGAGCCTGATGGTTGAGGGGTAGTAACTGTTCTTGAACCTGGTGGAATGAGTCCTGAGGCTCTTGTACTTTCTACATGATGGCAGCAACAAGAAAAGAGCACGGCCTGGGTGGTGAGGATCTTTGATGATGGATACTGCTTTTCTATGACAATGTTTCATGTAGATGTGCTCAATGGTTGAGAGGGTTTCACCTTCGATGTACTGGGCTGAATCCAATACCTTTCATAGGATTTTCTGCTCAAAGGCATTGGTGTTCCCATACCAGCCAATCAGCACACTTTCCATCACACATCTATAAAAGTTTGCTAAGGTTTTTGATGACATGCGGAATCTCCGAAGATTCCTATGGAAGTAAAAGTGCTGCAGTGCTGTTTTTGGACCATAAGATATAGGGGCAGATTAGAGCATTTGGCTCAATGTCTGCTCTGCCATTTCATCATGACTGATCCATTTTTCCTCTCAGCCCCAACCTCCTGCCTGGCCCCTGTATCCCTTCATGACCTGACAAATCAAGCATTTTATCAACTTCTGCATTAAATATACATAGAGATAGACTCCACAGCTGCGTGTGGCAACAAAATCCACAGATTCACTACTCTTTGGCTAAAAATATTCCTCCTTACTTCCGTTCAAAAAGGTCGTCCCTCAGTTTTGAGCCTGTGCCCTTTAGTTCTGGATGCCCCCACCATAGGAAAATCCCCTCCACATTCACCCTATCTAATCCTTTCAACGGCTGATAGATTTCAATGAGATCTGCCCACATTCTTCTAAATTCCAGTGAGTACAGGCCTAAAGCTGCCAAATGCTCTTCACATGTTAACCCCTTCATTCCCAGAATCATCCTCTGGACTCTCTCCAATGACAATGCATCCTTTCTGAGGTTAGAGGCCCAAAACTTTGGACAATACTTCAAGTGCGACCTGACTAGTGTCTTATAAAGCTTCAGCATTATCTCCTTGTTTTGAAATGCTATTCCCCTTGAAATAAATACCAACATTGCATTTGCCTTCTTTACCACAGACTCAACCTGTGGGAGTCTTGCTCAAGGATTCCTAAGTGCCTTTACATCTCTGATGTTTGAATATTCTCCCCAGTTAGATACTAGTTTGCACTGTTGTTCCTTTTACCAAAATACATTATCAAACATTTCCCAACACTGTATTCCATCTGCCACTTTTTTGCCCATTCTTCCAATTTAGGTCCTACTGCAATCACATTGCTTCCTCAGCACTACCTGCTCCTCCATCTATCTTCGTATCATCCGCAAACTTTGCCACAAAACCATCAATTCCACTATCTAAATCATTGACAACAAATGTAAAAAATAGTGTTCCCAATACTGACGCCTGAGGAACACACTAGTCATGGGCAGCCAACTAGCAAAGACCTCCTCTATTCGCATTCACTGCTTCCTATCTGTCAGCCATTCCTCTATCTACGTGAATATTTTTCCTGTCACAACATAGGATTTAATCTTGTTAAGCAGCCTCATGTGAGGTACCTTATCAAATGCCTTCTGTAAGTCTAAGTAAATGACATCCATTGCCTCTCCTTTGTACACCTTGCTTGTAACTTCCTCGAAGAATTCTAACAGATTTGTCAGGCAATATTTTCCTTAACCAGAAACTATGCTGACTTTGATTTATTTTATAATTAGTCTCCAGGTGCCCTGAAATCTTGTCCTTAATAACGTATTCCGTCACTTTCGCAGCCACTGAGGTCAGGCTAACTGGCCAATAATTTCTTCTCTTTTGTCTTCCATCCTTCTTATAGATTGGTGTGTCATTTGCAATTTTCCAGTCCTCTAGGACCATTCTGGAATCAAGTGATTCTTAAAATAACATGACCAGTGCATCTGTTATCTCTTCAGCCATCTCTTTAAGGAGTATGGGATATAATCCATTTAGTCCAGGTGACTTATCCACCTTTAATCCTTTGAGTTTGCCATGCACACTTTCCTTTGTAATAGCAATGGTACTCACTTCTGTTCCCTGACACTCACAGACCTCTGGCACACTGCTAGTGTCTTCCACTGTAAAGACTGAAGCTAAGTACTTATTAAATTCATCTGCCGTTTCTTTGTCCCCCATTACTACCCCACTAGCATAGTTTTCCAGTGGTCCAATATTAACCCTCACCTCCCTTTTATTTTTTAGATAACTGATAAAAAAGTTGTATCCTGCATTATATTATTGGTTAGTTTGCTCTCATATTTCATCTTTTCCCTTATTATTATTTTTTTAGTTGCCTTTTGCGGGATTTTAAAAGCTTCCCAATCATCCAACGTCCCATTCACTTGTGCTGCCTTATAGGCCCTATCATTGGTTTTTATGCAGTCCTTAACTTCCTTTGTTGGCCACAGTTGCTTACCCGTCATTGGAGAACTCCGTTGTCAGCGGGACATACTTATCCTGCGTCTTGTGCACTATTCCCAGAAACTTCACCCACCTCTGTTCTGCCATCACCCAGGACAGTATCTCTCTCCGATCCAGCTCCTTAATGTGTATGCCCCAAACTTGGCCCGATGCAGACACACTAGTTCATGAGATAGCTGTGCTATTAGGCTGCATTAACTGAGATGAGTGCATTGTCCTCGATGTGATTTCAATTGTACATTGGAGAGATATCGCTCTGGTCCTCTGAGCAGTTGAGCTTCAGTGCAGCTATTGAGGGAGCTGGTCGGATCTTCTGATTGGTCAACGTCTGGCAGTACCTGACTCGGGTGCTTTCTCCTGGTTGACGTGAGGACTGATGCAACTCGATAGGCTCACATCCCCCATGGGTCAGCAGTCTCCTCGAAGCTGGTACCATTCTCAGACCATCGCCTGGATTAGGTGGTACTTAAACCGCTGCCCACATGGGCGGTGTGGTGAACTACATATACCTGTCTGGACACGCCCCCTGCTGACTGCTCCTGTGGCTCCTCCCACAGACCCCGGTATAAAGACGATCAGAGCCTAGGCCCGGCCTCTCAGTCTCCAGGATGTAGTATGGTGGTCACTCGCTGCTTGTCCCTTCTTCCAGTCAATAAAAACCGATATCTCGCCTTTACGTCTCAGAGTGAGTTATTGTTGGTTGATCAGGCGGCATTTTAACAATTGGTTGCCGGGGAATGGCCAATTCTGAGTCTTATTTCCTGTACTCTGGGAAGTCTAGATGAGAGAACAAAGGGAATTCCCCTCTCTGAGTTGCCGATGAGACGTGAGCAAAGTTTATATCTGACTGTTTTGTAAAGAAAACGCTCAAGGTTCAACCAGGAAGTGGGTGCCTTACATCAAGTGGCCTGTGAAGGAATTGCTAGACCTGGAGTTTCAGCTGACCCTAGCCACAGGGGATCTGCTCTTCTGGCAGAAGTGCTCAGCGAAGCGTTGAAGGACCTGCAGCTCAAAGGGTTGCGAGGTGCTTTCCTAAGGCCACGGATCTAGCTGTCACAAGACCTGCCTTGCAACAAACCTCTGTTGCTCTGGAGAAATGCAGGGCAACTTGTACAGCTACTGGAGAGAATGGATCCATTAAAGAGTTTCACTCATTTTATGCAACCCTGTCCATCAAGTGAGGAGACACAGGGAGTACTGTAGGAGGACCTGCCAAAAGTCAGCCCTGAGGCTGTCTAGCCTCTGGACTCTCCCCTATCGCTGGAGGAACTGACCAACACCGTTAACCCTGGAGCACGACGGGTTGATTGTAGAATTCCTCATTGAGATAGGGTGTGCTGACTACACCAAGGTCCTGGGTGGTGTCCCTCTGCTTGGGGAGGTGGGTGTGTCAGGGTTGCCCGATGTTGGGGTTACTGTTCTCTGTCTGTGTAGAGCCTTTCCTGTGCCTTTTTTTTTGGAGGCAGTTAATTGATCTGGTTTTGCGTGAGCTGAAGATGAAGGTGGTCCTTTCAACTCATGCTTCATGATGTGAGACTGCCAGCCGGTCTTCTCAGCCACCTCATCTGCCAGGGTCAACTGCGGAAAGTGCTTTGGTCTTCTAGTGGGTCAGTGGGAGATGGACTCCCTGGCAGAGGAGCTAAGAATGTATGCATGGAGCACCACATCCCTTCCCTGTCTATGGGTTCGATCTAAGCTCCACAGCAGAGCCTTGGATGGCAAACAGGTGGGACTTACAGACAAGAGAAAATCTGCAGATGCTGGAAAATCAAGCAACACACACAAAATGCTGGAGGAACTCAGCAGGCCAGGCAACATCTATGGAAAAGAGTAAACAGTCAATGTTTTGGGTCAAGAACCTTCATCAGGACCTAGAGACTTAGGGACAAAAGTCTCGGCCAGGGCAGGGAGTTGGTATTGAACTGGCCGGTAGCCGCCATGCTTCGGTACCAGATGTAGTCCTGCCCACTCTATTTGTTGCCAGGACACAGAGGAATTCGATGGACTTCTTCTGCAGCAACTGGAGGTACTGGGACTGTACTGTGACCCTAAGTCTTCTGATTGCGGAGGGCGTTCAGTGTACATTCGTACCAAGCTGGCAGCTCTCCACCTCAGGACCCTATAGAGATACGTGAGCACTGAGCACTCTCCAAGGTGGTATGCACTGGTAAAACACTTCCTTCACCGAGGGCATCGCCTTCCACAGCTCCTGGCGGCGAGTATTAGCTGCGGCACTATGGGGGAGTTCAGGCTTTTACTGAGAGCTATTGCGGGTTTGGGGTAGGGTCTCCTTTGGTCAGAGAGCAGCACTTGGGCCACAGGAGAGGTCGTTTCTCATCCTGTCATGGTGGGTGATGGGGTGGCTCGGGCATGTGGTATGGCTCTTGTCCTGCAGCTCTGCTGGAGGTAATCATGGGACCCAAACCCCGAGATCTGCTTTGGGAGTCGGTCCTACAAAGCATGAGCTGCCTTGTGGAGATACCCACAATGCTGTTCCGCAACATGCTGGGACAGTTCCTACATGGGATGCTCTTGCACACTTTTCACTTCATTGCCCAGCGTATGGCAGTCCCTTATCATCAGGCGGTGGCGGAAACACGCAGTGGAAGTCTCTTTACCTCTGTACATTGGGGACCTGGGGTGAAGGGTATTGCATGGGGCATTACTGTGTAACAGGTTGCTGGGCAGGTTCACTGATACCCCATCCACTTGTCCCCTCTGTGGATGGGAGGAGTCAGTTTACCAGGTCTGCATGGACTGTGAGGGGTTGCCGTCCCTGTTTGATAATCTGAAGAGACGGCACCTCATGCTCTGGCTGCAGTTCAGTCCTGCACTCCTGCTTTGTGAACACCCAGTATGGTGGTGGGGGTGGGGGTGGGAGTGGGGGGTTTGGGACGCTCGGTGGATGTCCTGCTAGGCTTGCTCCTGGGCCTTGCCAAGACGGCCATTCACCGGTTCAGGCAGCGGGCTGTTGAGGGCGACATTCGTGCCTTAGAGAGGCGGCATACTATAACTATGAGTTCACTGGGAGATTTCCAGAATGGTGACCCTCCCAGGGAATTGAGTGCATTATAGATGGTAATAACAGTATTTTAATTTGAAATTGCGAATTGTATTGTAACCTCTCACCTTTGTATGTGTATTGTAATTGAATAAAGTTCTGTACGCCTGTAAAGAGAAAAGGGGGCAGCACTGAAGGAGTGTCTCACTGTGGGAAGAGGGGGTACTGTGGGAAGGGAGTACTGTGGGAAGAGGGGGTACTGTGGGAAGAGGAGTACCGTGAGAAGAGGGGGTACTGTGGGAAGGGAGAACTGTGGGAAGAGGGGGTACTGTGGGAAGACGGGGTACTGTGGGGAGAGGGGGTACTGTGGGGAGACGGGGTACTGTGGGGAGAGGGGGTACTGTGGGAAGGGAGTACTGTGGGAAGAGGAGTACTTTGGGAAGAAGGGGTACTGTGGGAAGAGGAGGTACTGTGGGAAGGGAGTACTGCGGGAAGAGGGGGTACTGTGGGAAGAGGAGGTACTGTGGGAAGAGGGGGTACTGTGGGAAGAGGGGGTACTGTGAGAAGAGGGGGTACTGTGAGAAGAGGGGATACTGTGAGAAGAGGGAGTACTGTGGGAAGAGCAGGTACTGTGGGAAGAGGGGATACTGTGGGAAGAGGAGGTACTGTGGGAAGAGGGGGTACTGTGGGAAGAGGAGGTACTGTGGGAAGAGGGAGTACTGTGGGAAGAGGGGGTACTGTGGGAAGAGGGGATACTGTGGGAAGAGGAGGTACTGTGGGAAGGGAGTACTGTGGGAAGGGAGTACTGTGGGAAGAGGAGGTACTGTGGGAAGAGGGGGTACTGTGGGAAGAGGGGGTACTGTGGGAAGAGGGGGTACTGTGGGAAGAGGAGGTACTGTGGGAAGAGGGGGTACTGTGGGAAGAGGAGGTACTGTGGGAAGGGAGTACTGTGGGAAGGGAGTACTGTGGGAAGGGAGTACTGCGGGAAGAGGGGGTACTGTGGGAAGAGGGGGTACTGTGGGAAGGGAGTACTGTGGGAAGAGGAGGTACTGTGGGAAGAGGAGGTACTGTGGGAAGGGAGTACTGTGGGAAGGGAGTACTGTGGGAAGAGGAGGTACTGTGGGAAGGGAGTACTGTGGGAAGGGAGTACTGTGGGAAGAGGGGGTACTGTGGGAAGAGGGGGTACTGCGGGAAGAGGGGGTACTTTAGGAAGAGGATGTACTGTGGGAAGAGGAGGTACTGTGGGAAGAGGGGGTACTGTGGGAAGAGGAGGTACTGTGGGAAGGGAGTACTGTGGGAACGGAGTACTGTGGGAAGAGGAGGTACTGTGGGAAGGAAGGGAGTACTATAGGAAGGGAGTACTGTGGGAAGAGGGGGTACTGTGGGAAGGGAGTACTGTGGGAAGAGGGGGTACTGTGGGAAGAGGAGGTACTGTGGGAAGGGAGCACTGTGGGAAGGGAGCACTGTGGGAAGAGGGGGTACTGTGGGAAGGGAGTACTGTGGGAAGAGGGAGTACTGTGGGAAGAGGGAGTACTGTGGGAAGAGGGAGTACTGTGGGAAGGGAGCACTGTGGGAAGAGGGGGTACTGTGGGAAGGGAGTACTGTGGGATGAGGGGATACTGTAGGAAGAGGAGGTACTTTGGGAAGAGGAGGTACTGTGGGAAGAGGAGGTACTGTGGGAAGGGAGTACTGTGGGAAGAGGGGGTACTGTGGGAAGAGGAGGTACTGTGGGAAGGGAGTACTGTGGGAAGGGAGTACTGTGGGAAGAGGGGGTACTGTGGGAAGAGGAGGTACTGTGGGAAGAGGAGGTACTGTGGGAATAGGAGGTACTGTGGGAAGAGGGGTACTGTGGGAAGAGGGGGTACTGCGGGAAGAGGGGGTACTTTAGGAAGAGGATGTACTGTGGGAAGAGGAGGTACTGTGGGAAGGGAGTACTGTGGGAAGAGGGGGTACTGTGGGAAGGGAGTACTGTGGGAAGGGAGTACTGTGGGAAGAGGAGGTACTGTGGGAAGAGGAGGTACTGTGGGAAGAGGGGGTACTGTGGGAAGGGAGTACTGTGGGAAGAGGGGGTACTGTGGGAAGGGAGTACTGTGGGAAAGGAGTATTGTGGGAAGAGGAGGTACTGTGGGAAGAGGGGGTACTGTGGGAAGAGGGGGTACTGTGGGAAGAGGGGGTACTGTGGGAAGAGGAGGTACTGTGGGAAGGGAGTACTGTGGGAAGGGAGTACTGTGGGAAGAGGAGGTACTGTGGGAAGAGGGGGTACTGTGGGAAGAGGGGGTACTGTGGGAAGAGGGGGTACTGTGGGAAGAGGAGGTACTGTGGGAAGAGGGGGTACTGTGGGAAGAGGAGGTACTGTGGGAAGGGAGTACTGTGGGAAGGGAGTACTGTGGGAAGGGAGTACTGCGGGAAGAGGGGGTACTGTGGGAAGAGGGGGTACTGTGGGAAGGGAGTACTGTGGGAAGAGGAGGTACTGTGGGAAGAGGAGTACTGTGGGAAGAGGGGGTACTGTGGGAAGGGAGTACTGTGGGAAGAGGAGGTACTGTGGGAAGGGAGTACTGTGGGAAGGGAGTACTGTGGGAAGGGAGTACTGTGGGAAGAGGGGGTACTGTGGGAAGGGAGTACTGTGGGAAGAGGAGGTACTGTGGGAAGGGAGTACTGTGGGAAGGGAGTACTGTGGGAAGAGGGGGTACTGTGGGAAGAGGGGGGACTGTGGGAAGAGGGAGTACTGCGGGAAGAGGGGGTACTTTAGGAAGAGGATGTACTGTGGGAAGGGAGTACTGTGGGAACGGAGTACTGTGGGAAGAGGAGGTACTGTGGGAAGGGAGTACTGTGGGAAGGGAGTACTGTAGGAAGGGAGTACTGTGGGAAGAGGGGGTACTGTGGGAAGGGAGTACTGTGGGGTACTGTGGGAAGAGGAGGTACTGTGGGAAGGGAGCACTGTGGGAAGGGAGCACTGTGGGAAGAGGGGGTACTGTGGGAAGGGAGTACTGTGGGAAGAGGGAGTACTGTGGGAAGAGGGAGTACTGTGGGAAGAGGGAGTACTGTGGGAAGGGAGCACTGTGGGAAGAGGGGGTACTGTGGGAAGGGAGTACTGTGGGATGAGGGGATACTGTAGGAAGAGGAGGTACTGTGGGAAGAGGAGGTACTGTGGGAAGGGAGTACTGTGGGAAGGGAGTACTGTGGGAAGAGGGGGTACTGTGGGAAGAGGAGGTACTGTGGGAAGGGAGTACTTTGGGAAGGGAGTACTGTGGGAAGAGGGGGTACTGTGGGAAGAGGAGGTACTGTGGGAAGAGGAGGTACTGTGGGAATAGGAGGTACTGTGGGAAGAGGGGTACTGTGGGAAGGGAGTACTGTGGGAAGGGAGTATTGTGGGAAGAGGGGGTACTGTGAGAAGAGGGGGTACTGTGGGAAGAGGAGGTACTGTGGGAAGAGGAGGTACTGTGGGAAGAGGAGGTACTGTGGGAAGAGGGGGTACTGTGGGAAGGGAGTACTGTGGGAAGGGAGTACTGTGGGAAGAGGGGGTGCTGTGGGAAGAGGAGGTACTGTGGGAAGGGAGTACTGTGGGAACGGAGTACTGTGGGAAGAGGAGGTACTGTGGGAAGGGAGTACTGTGGGAAGGGAGTACTGTAGGAAGGGAGTACTGTGGGAAGAGGGGGTACTGTGGGAAGAGGAGGTACTGTGGGAAGGGAGCACTGTGGGAAGGGAGCACTGTGGGAAGAGGGGGTACTGTGGGAAGGGAGTACTGTGGGAAGAGGGAGTACTGTGGGAAGAGGGAGTACTGTGGGAAGAGGGAGTACTGTGGGAAGGGAGCACTGTGGGAAGAGGAGGTACTGTGGGAAGTGGAGGTACTGTGGGAAGTGGGGGTACTGTGGGAAGAGGGGGTACTGTGGGAAGAGGGGGTACTGTGGGAAGAGGGGGGACTGTGGGAAGTGGGGGTACTGTAGGAAGAGGAGGTACTGTGGGAAGAGGGAGTACTGTGGGAAGAGGGGATACTGTGGGAAGAGGAGGTACTGTGGGAAGGGAGTACTGTAGGAAGAGGGGGTACTGTGGGAAGGGAGTACTGTGGGAAGGGAGTACTGTGGGAAGAGGGGGTACTGTGGGAAGGGAGTACTGTGGGAAGGGAGTACTGTGGGAAGAGGAGGTACTGTGGGAAGAGGGGGTACTGTGGGAAGAGGGGATACTGTGGGAAGAGGAGGTACTGTGGGAAGAGGAGTACTGTGGGAAGAGGGGGTACTGTGGGAAGAGGAGGTACTGTGGGAAGAGGGGGTACTGTGGGAAGAGGGGGTACTGTGGGAAGAGGAGGTACTGTGGGAAGGGAGTACTGTGGGAAGGGAGTACTGTGGGAAGGGAGTACTGTGGGAAGAGGGGGTACTGTGGGAAGAGGGGGTACTGTGGGGAGAGGGGGTACTGTGGGAAGAGGGAGTACTGTGGGGAGAGGGGGTACTGTGGGAAGAGGGGGTACTGTGGGAAGGGAGTACTGTGGGAAGAGGAGGTACTGTGGGGAGAGGGGGTACTGTGGGAAGAAGAGGTACTGTGGGGAGAGGGGGTACTGTGGGAAGGGAGTACTGTGGGAAGAGGAGGTACTGTGGGAAGAGGAGGTACTGTTGGAAGGGAGTACTGTGGGAAGGGAGTACTGTGGGAAGAGGAGGTACTGTGGGAAGAGGGGGTACAGTGGGAAGAGGTGATACTGTGGGAAGGGAGTACTGTGGGAAGGGAGTACTGTGGGAAGAGGAGGTACTGTGGGAAGGGAGTACTGTGGGAAGAGGAGGTACTGTGGGAAGAGGAGGTACTGTGGGAAGGGAGTACTGTGGGAAGGGAGTACTGTGGGAAGAGGAGGTACTGTGGGAAGAGGTGGTACTGTGGGAAGAGGGGATACTGTGGGAAGAGGGGGTACTGTGGGAAGAGGGGGTACTGTGGGAAGAGGAGGTACTGTGGGAAGAGGAGGTACTGTGGGAAGGGAGTACTGTGGGAAGAGGGGGTACTGTGGGAAGGGAGTACTGTGGGAAGAGGAGGTACTGTGGGAAGAGGAGGTACTGTGGGAAGGGAGTACTGTGGGAAGAGGAGGTACTGTGGGAAGAGGGGGCACTGTGGGAAGGGAGTACTGTGGGAAGAGGAGGTACTGTGGGAAGAGGAGGTACTGTGGGAAGAGGAGGTACTGTGGGAAGAGGAGGTACTGTGGGAAGAGGAGGTACTGTGGGAAGACGGGGTACTGTGGGAAGGGAGTACTGTGGGAAGAGGAGGTACTGTGGGAAGGGAGTACTGTGGGAAGAGGAGGTACTGTGGGAAGGGAGTACTGTGGGAAGAGGAGGTACTGTGGGAAGGGAGTACTGTGGGAAGAGGAGGTACTGTGGGAAGGGAGTACTGTGGGAAGAGGGGATACTGTGGGAAGAGGAGGTACTGTGGGAAGAGGAGGTACTGTGGGAAGGGAGTACTGTGGGAAGGGAGTACTGTGGGAAGAGGAGGTACTGTGGGAAGGGAGTACTGTGGGAAGAGGGGGTACTGTGGGAAGAGGAGGTACTGTGGGAAGAGGAGGTACTGTGGGGAGAGGAGGTACTGTGGGAAGGGAGTACTGTGGGAAGGGAGTACTGTGGGAAGAGGAGGTACTGT
The DNA here is from genome assembly GCF_030144855.1 of Hypanus sabinus. Classification (NCBI taxonomy): domain Eukaryota; kingdom Metazoa; phylum Chordata; class Chondrichthyes; order Myliobatiformes; family Dasyatidae; genus Hypanus; species Hypanus sabinus. The sequence continues at coordinate 7,025,873 of NC_082713.1, forward strand.
GGGAAGAGGTGGTACTGTGGGAAGTGGAGGTACTGTGGGAAGTGGGGGTACTGTGGGAAGAGGGGGTACTGTGGGAAGAGGAGGTACTGTGGGAAGTGGAGGTACTGTGGGAAGTGGGGGTACTGTGGGAAGAGGGGGTACTGTGGGAAGAGGGGGTACTGTGGGAAGTGGGGGTACTGTAGGAAGAGGAGGTACTGTGGGAAGAGGGGGTACTGTGGGAAGAGGGGATACTGTGGGAAGAGGAGGTACTGTGGGAAGGGAGTACTGTGGGAAGAGGGGGTACTGTGGGAAGGGAGTACTGTGGGAAGGGAGTACTGTGGGAAGAGGGGGTACTGTGGGAAGGGAGTACTGTGGGAAGGGAGTACTGTGGGAAGGGAGTACTGTGGGAAGAGGAGGTACTGTGGGAAGAGGGGGTACTGTGGGAAGAGGGGATACTGTGGGAAGAGGAGGTACTGTGGGAAGAGGAGTACTGTGGGAAGAGGGGGTACTGTGGGAAGAGGAGGTACTGTGGGAAGAGGGGGTACTGTGGGAAGAGGGGGTACTGTGGGAAGAGGAGGTACTGTGGGAAGGGAGTACTGTGGGAAGGGAGTACTGTGGGAAGGGAGTACTGTGGGAAGAGGGGGTACTGTGGGAAGAGGGGGTACTGTGGGAAGGGAGTACGGTGGGAAGAGGAGTACTGTGGGAGAGGGGGTACTGTGGGAAGGGAGTACTGTGGGAAGAGGGGATACTGTGGGAAGGGAGTACTGTGGGAAGAGGGGGTACTGTGGGAAGGGAGTACTGTGGGAAGGGAGTACTGTGGGAAGAGGAGGTACTGTGGGAAGAGGAGGTACTGTGGGAAGAGGGGGTACTGTGGGAGGGGAGTACTGTGGGAAGAGGGGGTACTGTGGGAAGCGAGTACTGTGGGAACGGAGTATTGTGGGAAGAGGAGGTACTGTGGGAAGAGGGGGTACTGTGGGAAGAGGTGATACTGTCGGAAGAGGAGTACTGTGGGAAGAGGGGGTACTGTGGGAAGAGGAGGTACTGTGGGAAGAGGGGGTACTGTGGGAAGAGGGGGTACTGTGGGAAGAGGGGGTACTGTGGGAAGAGGAGGTACTGTGGGAAGGGAGTACTGTGGGAAGGGAGTACTCTGGGAAGGGAGTACTGTGGGAAGAGGGGGTACTGTGGGAAGAGGGGGTACTGTGGGAAGGGAGTACTGTGGGAAGAGGAGGTACTGTGGGAAGGGAGTACTGTGGGAAGGGAGTACTGTGGGAAGGGAGTACTGTGGGAAGAGGAGGTACTGTGGGAAGAGGGGGTACTGTGGGAAGAGGGGGTACTGTGGGAAGGGAGTACTGTGGGAAGGGAGTACTGTGGGAAGAGGAGGTACTGTGGGAAGGGAGTACTGTGGGAAGAGGGGGTACTGTGGGAAGAGGGGGAACTGTGGGAAGGGAGTACTGTGGGGGAGTACTGTGGGAAGAGGAGGTACTGTGGGAAGGGAGTACAGTGGGAAGAGGAGGTACTGTGGGAAGAGGGGGTACTGCGGGAAGAGGGGGTACTGCGAGAAGAGGGGATACTGTGGGAAGGGAGTACTGTGGGAAGAGGGGGTACTGTGGGAAGAGGGGATACTGTGGGAAGGGAGTACTGTGGGAAGAGGGGGTACTGTGGGAAGGGAGTACTGTGGGAAGAGGGAGTACTGTGGGAAGAGGGGGTACTGTGGGAAGAGGTGGTACTGTGGGAAGAGGAGGTACTGTGGGAAGGGAGTACTGTGGGAAGAGGGGGTACTGTGGGAAGAGGGAGTACTGTGGGAAGAGGAGGTACTGTGGGAAGAGGGGGTACTGTGGGAAGGGAGTACTCTGGGAAGAGGGGGTACTGTGGGAAGGGAGTACTGTGGGAAGGGAGTACTGTGGGAAGGGAGTACTGTGGGAAGGGAGTACTGTGGGAAGAGGGGGTACTGTGGGAAGAGGGGGTACTGTGGGAAGAGGGGGTACAGTGAGAAGAGGGAGTACTGTGGGAAGAGGAGGTACTGTTGGAAGAGGAGGTACTGTGGGAAGATGAGGTACTGTGGGAAGGGAGTACTGTGGGAAGACGGGGTACTGTGGGAAGAAGAGGTACTGTGGGGAGCGGGGGTACTGTGGGAAGAAGAGGTACTGTGGGGAGAGGGGGTACTGTGGGAAGAGGGAGTACTGTGGGGAGAGGGGGTACTGTGGGAAGAGGGGGTACTGTGGGAAGGGAGTACTGTGGGAAGAGGAGGTACTGTGGGGAGAGGGGGTACTGTGGGAAGAAGAGGTACTGTGGGGAGAGGGGGTACTGTGGGAAGGGAGTACTGTGGGAAGAGGAGGTACTGTGGGAAGAGGAGGTACTGTGGGAAGGGAGTACTGTGGGAAGGGAGTACTGTGGGAAGAGGAGGTACTGTGGGAAGAGGGGGTACAGTGGGAAGAGGGGATACTGTGGGAAGGGAGTACTGTGGGAAGGGAGTACTGTGGGAAGAGGAGGTACTGTGGGAAGGGAGTACTGTGGGAAGAGGAGGTACTGTGGGAAGAGGAGGTACTGTGGGAAGGGAGTACTGTGGGAAGGGAGTACTGTGGGAAGAGGAGGTACTGTGGGAAGAGGGGGTACTGTGGGAAGAGGGGATACTGTGGGAAGAGTGGGTACTGTGGGAAGAGGGGGTACTGTGGGAAGAGGGGGTACTGTGGGAAGGGAGTACTGTGGGAAGGGAGTACTGTGGGAAGGGAGTATTGTGGGAAGAGGAGGTACTGTGGGAAGAGGGGGTACTGTGGGAAGAGGGGATACTGTGGGAAGAGGAGGTACTGTGGGAAGAGGAGGTACTGTGGGAAGGGAGTACTGTGGGAAGAGGGGGTACTGTGGGAAGGGAGTACTGTGGGAAGGGAGTACTGTGGGAAGAGGAGGTACTGTGGGAAGAGGAGGTACTGTGGGAAGAGGGGGTACTGTGGGAAGCGAGTACTGTGGGAACGGAGTATTGTGGGAAGAGGAGGTACTGTGGGAAGAGGGGGTACTGTGGGAAGAGGGGATACTGTGGGAAGAGGAGGTACTGTGGGAAGAGGAGTACTGTGGGAAGAGGGGGTACTGTGGGAAGAGGAGGTACTGTGGGAAGAGGGGGTACTGTGGGAAGGGAGTACTGTGGGAAGGGAGTACTGTGGGAAGGGAGTACTGTGGGAAGAGGAGGTACTGTGGGAAGGGAGTACTGTGGGAAGGGAGTACTGTGGGAAGGGAGTACTGTGGGAAGAGGAGGTACTGTGGGAAGAGGGGGTACTGTGGGAAGAGGGGGTACTGTGGGAAGGGAGTACTGTGGGAAGGGAGTACTGTGGGAAGAGGAGGTACTGTGGGAAGGGAGTACTGTGGGAAGAGGGGGTACTGTGGGAAGAGGGGGAACTGTGGGAAGGGAGTACTGTGGGAAGGGAGTACTGTGGGAAGAGGAGGTACTGTGGGAAGGGAGTACTGTGGGAAGAGGGGGTACTGTGGGAAGAGGGGGAACTGTGGGAAGGGAGTACTGTGGGGGAGTACTGTGGGAAGAGGAGGTACTGTGGGAAGGGAGTACAGTGGGAAGAGGAGGTACTGTGGGAAGAGGGGGTACTGCGAGAAGAGGGGATACTGTGGGAAGGGAGTACTGTGGGAAGAGGGGGTTCTGTGGGAAGAGGGGGTACTGTGGGAAGAGGGGATACTGTGGGAAGGGAGTACTGTGGGAAGAGGGGGTACTGTGGGAAGGGAGTACTGTGGGAAGAGGGAGTACTGTGGGAAGAGGGGGTACTGTGGGAAGAGGTGGTACTGTGGGAAGAGGAGGTACTGTGGGAAGGGAGTACTGTGGGAAGAGGGGGTACTGTGGGAAGAGGGAGTACTGTGGGAAGAGGAGGTACTGTGGGAAGAGGGGGTACTGTGGGAAGGGAGTACTGTGGGAAGAGGGGGTACTGTGGAAAGGGAGTACTGTGGGAAGCGAGTACTGTGGGAAGGGAGTACTGTGGGAAGGGAGTACTGTGGGAAGAGGGGGTACTGTGGGAAGAGGGGGTACTGTGGGAAGAGGGGGTACTGTGAGAAGAGGGAGTACTGTGGGAAGAGGAGGTACTGTGGGAAGAGGAGGTACTGTGGGAAGATGAGGTACTGTGGGAAGGGAGTACTGTGGGAAGACGGGGTACTGTGGGAAGAAGAGGTACTGTGGGGAGAGGGGGTACTGTGGGAAGAAGAGGTACTGTGGGGAGAGGGGGTACTGTGGGAAGAGGGAGTACTGTGGGGAGAGGGGGTACTGTGGGAAGAGGGGGTACTGTGGGAAGGGAGTACTGTGGGAAGAGGAGGTACTGTGGGGAGAGGGGGTACTGTGGGAAGAAGAGGTATTGTGGGGAGAGGGGGTACTGTGGGAAGGGAGTACTGTGGGAAGAGGAGGTACTGTGGGAAGAGGAGGTACTGTGGGAAGGGAGTACTGTGGGAAGGGAGTACTGTGGGAAGAGGAGGTACTGTGGGAAGAGGGAGTACAGTGGGAAGAGGGGATACTGTGGGAAGGGAGTACTGTGGGAAGGGAGTACTGTGGGAAGAGGAGGTACTGTGGGAAGGGAGTACTGTGGGAAGAGGAGGTACTGTGGGAAGAGGAGGTACTGTGGGAAGGGAGTACTGTGGGAAGGGAGTACTGTGGGAAGAGGAGGTACTGTGGGAAGAGGGGGTACTGTGGGAAGAGGGGATACTGTGGGAAGAGGGGGTACTGTGGGAAGAGGGGGTACTGTGGGAAGAGGAGGTACTGTGGGAAGAGGAGGTACTGTGGGAAGGGAGTACTGTGGGAAGAGGGGGTACTGTGGGAAGGGAGTACTGTGGGAAGAGGAGGTACTGTGGGAAGAGGAGGTACTGTGGGAAGGGAGTACTGTGGGAAGAGGAGGTACTGTGGGAAGAGGGGGCACTGTGGGAAGGGAGTACTGTGGGAAGAGGAGGTACTGTGGGAAGAGGAGGTACTGTGGGAAGAGGAGGTACTGTGGGAAGAGGGGGTACTGTGGGAAGGGAGTTCTGTGGGAAGAGGAGGTACTGTGGGAAGAGGAGGTACTGTGGGAAGACGGGGTACTGTGGGAAGGGAGTACTGTGGGAAGAGGAGGTACTGTGGGAAGGGAGTACTGTGGGAAGAGGAGGTACTGTGGGAAGGGAGTACTGTGGGAAGAGGAGGTACTGTGGGAAGGGAGTACTGTGGGAAGAGGAGGTACTGTGGGAAGGGAGTACTGTGGGAAGAGGGGATACTGTGGGAAGAGGAGGTACTGTGGGAAGAGGAGGTACTGTGGGAAGGGAGTACTGTGGGAAGGGAGTACTGTGGGAAGAGGAGGTACTGTGGGAAGGGAGTACTGTGGGAAGAGGGGGTACTGTGGGAAGAGGAGGTACTGTGGGAAGAGGAGGTACTGTGGGGAGAGGAGGTACTGTGGGAAGGGAGTACTGTGGGAAGGGAGTACTGTGGGAAGAGGAGGTACTGTGGGAAGAGGAGGTACTGTGGGAAGTGGACGTACTGTGGGAAGTGGGGGTACTGTGGGAAGAGGGGGTACTGTGGGAAGAGGAGGTACTGTGGGAAGTGGAGGTACTGTGGGAAGTGGGGGTACTGTGGGAAGAGGGGGTACTGTGGGAAGAGGGGGTACTGTGGGAAGAGGGGGGACTGTGGGAAGTGGGGGTACTGTAGGAAGAGGAGGTACTGTGGGAAGAGGGAGTACTGTGGGAAGAGGGGATACTGTGGGAAGAGGAGGTACTGTGGGAAGGGAGTACTGTGGGAAGAGGGGGTACTGTGGGAAGGGAGTACTGTGGGAAGGGAGTACTGTGGGAAGAGGGGGTACTGTGGGAAGGGAGTACTGTGGGAAGGGAGTACTGTGGGAAGAGGAGGTACTGTGGGAAGAGGGGGTACTGTGGGAAGAGGGGATACTGTGGGAAGAGGAGGTACTGTGGGAAGAGGAGTACTGTGGGAAGAGGGGGTACTGTGGGAAGAGGAGGTACTGTGGGAAGAGGGGGTACTGTGGGAAGAGGGGGTACTGTGGGAAGAGGAGGTACTGTGGGAAGGGAGTACTGTGGGAAGGGAGTACTGTGGGAAGGGAGTACTGTGGGGAGAGGGGGTACTGTGGGAAGAAGAGGTACTGTGGGGAGAGGGGGTACTGTGGGAAGAGGGAGTACTGTGGGGAGAGGGGGTACTGTGGGAAGAGGGGGTACTGTGGGAAGGGAGTACTGTGGGAAGAGGAGGTACTGTGGGGAGAGGGGGTACTGTGGGAAGAAGAGGTACTGTGGGGAGAGGGGGTACTGTGGGAAGGGAGTACTGTGGGAAGAGGAGGTACTGTGGGAAGAGGAGGTACTGTTGGAAGGGAGTACTGTGGGAAGGGAGTACTGTGGGAAGAGGAGGTACTGTGGGAAGAGGGGGTACAGTGGGAAGAGGTGATACTGTGGGAAGGGAGTACTGTGGGAAGGGAGTACTGTGGGAAGAGGAGGTACTGTGGGAAGGGAGTACTGTGGGAAGAGGAGGTACTGTGGGAAGAGGAGGTACTGTGGGAAGGGAGTACTGTGGGAAGGGAGTACTGTGGGAAGAGGAGGTACTGTGGGAAGAGGTGGTACTGTGGGAAGAGGGGATACTGTGGGAAGAGGGGGTACTGTGGGAAGAGGGGGTACTGTGGGAAGAGGAGGTACTGTGGGAAGAGGAGGTACTGTGGGAAGGGAGTACTGTGGGAAGAGGGGGTACTGTGGGAAGGGAGTACTGTGGGAAGAGGAGGTACTGTGGGAAGAGGAGGTACTGTGGGAAGGGAGTACTGTGGGAAGAGGAGGTACTGTGGGAAGAGGGGGCACTGTGGGAAGGGAGTACTGTGGGAAGAGGAGGTACTGTGGGAAGAGGAGGTACTGTGGGAAGAGGAGGTACTGTGGGAAGAGGGGGTAATGTGGGAAGGGAGTTCTGTGGGAAGAGGAGGTACTGTGGGAAGAGGAGGTACTGTGGGAAGACGGGGTACTGTGGGAAGGGAGTACTGTGGGAAGAGGAGGTACTGTGGGAAGGGAGTACTGTGGGAAGAGGAGGTACTGTGGGAAGGGAGTACTGTGGGAAGAGGAGGTACTGTGGGAAGGGAGTACTGTGGGAAGAGGAGGTACTGTGGGAAGGGAGTACTGTGGGAAGAGGGGATACTGTGGGAAGAGGAGGTACTGTGGGAAGAGGAGGTACTGTGGGAAGGGAGTACTGTGGGAAGGGAGTACTGTGGGAAGAGGAGGTACTGTGGGAAGGGAGTACTGTGGGAAGAGGGGGTACTGTGGGAAGAGGAGGTACTGTGGGAAGAGGAGGTACTGTGGGGAGAGGAGGTACTGTGGGAAGGGAGTACTGTGGGAAGGGAGTACTGTGGGAAGAGGAGGTACTGTGGGAAGAGGTGGTACTGTGGGAAGTGGAGGTACTGTGGGAAGTGGGGGTACTGTGGGAAGAGGGGGTACTGTGGGAAGAGGAGGTACTGTGGGAAGTGGAGGTACTGTGGGAAGTGGGGGTACTGTGGGAAGAGGGGGTACTGTGGGAAGAGGGGGTACTGTGGGAAGTGGGGGTACTGTAGGAAGAGGAGGTACTGTGGGAAGAGGGGGTACTGTGGGAAGAGGGGATACTGTGGGAAGAGGAGGTACTGTGGGAAGGGAGTACTGTTGGAAGAGGGGGTACTGTGGGAAGGGAGTACTGTGGGAAGGGAGTACTGTGGGAAGAGGGGGTACTGTGGGAAGGGAGTACTGTGGGAAGGGAGTACTGTGGGAAGGGAGTACTGTGGGAAGAGGAGGTACTGTGGGAAGAGGGGTACTGTGGGAAGAGGGGATACTGTGGGAAGAGGAGGTACTGTGGGAAGAGGAGTACTGTGGGAAGAGGGGGTACTGTGGGAAGAGGAGGTACTGTGGGAAGAGGGGGTACTGTGGGAAGAGGGGGTACTGTGGGAAGAGGAGGTACTGTGGGAAGGAGTACTGTGGGAAGGGAGTACTGTGGGAAGGGAGTACTGTGGGAAGAGGGGGTACTGTGGGAAGAGGGGGTACTGTGGGAAGGGAGTACGGTGGAAGAGGAGTACTGTGGGAGAGGGGGTACTGTGGGAAGGGAGTACTGTGGGAAGAGGAGGTACAGTGGGAAGGGAGTACTGTGGGAAGAGGGGGTACTGTGGGAAGGGAGTACTGTGGGAAGGGAGTACTGTGGGAAGAGGAGGTACTGTGGGAAGGGAGTACTGTGGGAAGAGGGGGTACTGTGGGAAGAGGGGGTACTGTGGGAAGGGAGTACTGTGGGAAGGGAGTACTGTGGGAAGAGGAGGTACTGTGTGAAGGGAGTACTGTGGGAAGGGAGTAATGTGGGAAGAGGAGGTACTGTGGGAAGGGAGTACTGTGGGAAGGGAGTACTGTGGGAAGGGAGTACTGTGGGAAGAGGTGGTACTGTGTGAAGGGAGTACTGTGGGAAGGAGTAATGTGGGAAGAGGAGGTACTGTGGGAAGGGAGTACTGTGGGAAGAGGAGGTACTGTGGGAAGGGAGTACTGTGGGAAGAGGGGGTACTGTGGGAAGGGAGTACTGTGGGAAGAGGGGGTACTGTGGGAAGAGGAGGTACTGTGGGATGGGAGCACTGTGGGAAGGGAGCACTGTGGGAAGAGGGGGTACTGTGGGAAGAGGGAGTACTGTGGGAAGGGAGCACTGTGGGAAGAGGGGGTACTGTGGGAAGGGAGTACTGTGGGAAGAGGGGGTACTGTGGGAAGGGAGTACTGTGGGAAGAGGGGATACTGTGGGAAGAGGAGGTACTTTGGGAAGAGGAGGTACTGTGGGAAGGGAGTACTGTGGGAAGGGAGTACTGTGGGAAGAGGGGGTACTGTGGGAAGAGGAGGTACTGTGGGAAGGGAGTACTGTGGGAAGGGAGTACTGTGGGAAGAGGGGGTACTGTGGGAAGAGGGGGTACTGTGGGAAGGGAGTACTGTGGGAAGGGAGTACTGTGGGAAGAGGGGGTACTGTGAAAAGAGGGGGTACTGTGGGAAGAGGAGGTACTGTGGGAAGAGGGAGTACTGTGGGAAGAGGGGATACTGTGGGAAGAGGAGGTACTGTGGGAAGGGAGTACTGTGGGAAGAGGGGGTACTGTGGGAAGGGAGTACTGTGGGAAGGGAGTACTGTGGGAAGAGGGGGTACTGTGCGAAGGGAGTACTGTGGGAAGGGAGTACTGTGGGAAGAGGAGGTACTGTGGGAAGAGGGGGTACTGTGGGAAGAGGGGATACTGTGGGAAGAGGAGGTACTGTGGGAAGAGGAGTACTGTGGGAAGAGGGGGTACTGTGGGAAGAGGAGGTACTGTGGGAAGAGGGGGTACTGTGGGAAGAGGGGGTACTGTGGGAAGGGAGTACGGTGGGAAGAGGAGTACTGTGGGAGAGGGGGTACTGTGGGAAGGGAGTACTGTGGGAAGAGGAGGTACAGTGGGAAGGGAGTACTGTGGGAAGAGGGGGTACTGTGGGAAGGGAGTACTGTGGGAAGGGAGTACTGTGGGAAGAGGAGGTACTGTGGGAAGGGAGTACTGTGGGAAGAGGGGGTACTGTGGGAAGAGGGGGAACTGTGGGAAGGGAGTACTGTGGGAAGAGGGGGTACTGTGGGAAGAGGGGGTACTGTGGGAAGGGAGTACTGTGGGAAGGGAGTACTGTGGGAAGAGGAGGTACTGTGTGAAGGGAGTACTGTGGGAAGGGAGTAATGTGGGAAGAGGAGGTACTGTGGGAATGGAGTACTGTGGGAAGGGAGTACTGTGGGAAGGGAGTACTGTGGGAAGAGGAGGTACTGTGTGAAGGGAGTACTGTGGGAAGGGAGTAATGTGGGAAGAGGAGGTACTGTGGGAAGGGAGTACTGTGGGAAGGGAGTACTGTGGGAAGAGGAGGTACTGTGGGAAGGGAGTACTGTGGGAAGAGGGGGTACTGTGGGAAGAGGAGGTACTGTGGGAAGAGGAGGTACTGTGGGGAGAGGAGGTACTGTGGGAAGGGAGTACTGTGGGAAGGGAGTACTGTGGGAAGTGGGGGTACTGTAGGAAGAGGAGGTACTGTGGGAAGAGGGAGTACTGTGGGAAGAGGGGATACTGTGGGAAGAGGAGGTACTGTGGGAAGGGAGTACTGTGGGAAGAGGGGGTACTGTGGGAAGGGAGTACTGTGGGAAGGGAGTACTGTGGGAAGAGGGGGTACTGTGGGAAGGGAGTACTGTGGGAAGGGAGTACTGTGGGAAGGGAGTACTGTGGGAAGAGGAGGTACTGTGGGAAGAGGGGGTACTGTGGGAAGAGGGGATACTGTGGGAAGAGGAGGTACTGTGGGAAGAGGAGTACTGTGGGAAGAGGGGGTACTGTGGGAAGAGGAGGTACTGTGGGAAGAGGGGGTACTGTGGGAAGAGGGGGTACTGTGGGAAGAGGAGGTACTGTGGGAAGGGAGTACTGTGGGAAGGGAGTACTGTGGGAAGGGAGTACTGTGGGAAGAGGAGGTACTGTGGGAAGAGGGAGTACTGTGGGGAGAGGGGGTACTGTGGGAAGAAGAGGTACTGTGGGGAGAGGGGGTACTGTGGGAAGAGGGAGTACTGTGGGGAGAGGGGGTACTGTGGGAAGAGGGGGTACTGTGGGAAGGGAGTACTGTGGGAAGAGGAGGTACTGTGGGGAGAGGGGGTACTGTGGGAAGAAGAGGTATTGTGGGGAGAGGGGTACTGTGGGAAGGGAGTACTGTGGGAAGAGGAGGTACTGTGGGAAGAGGAGGTACTGTGGGAAGGGAGTACTGTGGGAAGGGAGTACTGTGGGAAGAGGAGGTACTGTGGGAAGAGGGAGTACAGTGGGAAGAGGGGATACTGTGGGAAGGGAGTACTGTGGGAAGGGAGTACTGTGGGAAGAGGAGGTACTGTGGGAAGGGAGTACTGTGGGAAGAGGAGGTACTGTGGGAAGAGGAGGTACTGTGGGAAGGGAGTACTGTGGGAAGGGAGTACTGTGGGAAGAGGAGGTACTGTGGGAAGAGGGGGTACTGTGGGAAGAGGGGATACTGTGGGAAGAGGGGGTACTGTGGGAAGAGGGGGTACTGTGGGTAGAGGAGGTACTGTGGGAAGAGGAGGTACTGTGGGAAGGGAGTACTGTGGGAAGAGGGGGTACTGTGGGAAGGGAGTACTGTGGGAAGAGGAGGTACTGTGGGAAGAGGAGGTACTGTGGGAAGGGAGTACTGTGGGAAGAGGAGGTACTGTGGGAAGAGGGGGCACTGTGGGAAGGGAGTACTGTGGGAAGAGGAGGTACTGTGGGAAGAGGAGGTACTGTGGAAGAGGAGGTACTGTGGGAAGAGGGGGGTACTGTGGGAAGGGAGTTCTGTGGGAAGAGGAGGTACTGTGGGAAGAGGAGGTACTGTGGGAAGACGGGGTACTGTGGGAAGGGAGTACTGTGGGAAGAGGAGGTACTGTGGGAAGGGAGTACTGTGGGAAGAGGAGGTACTGTGGGAAGGGAGTACTGTGGGAAGAGGAGGTACTGTGGGAAGGGAGTACTGTGGGAAGAGGAGGTACTGTGGGAAGGGAGTACTGTGGGAAGAGGGGATACTGTGGGAAGAGGAGGTACTGTGGGAAGAGGAGGTACTGTGGGAAGGGAGTACTGTGGGAAGGGAGTACTGTGGGAAGAGGAGGTACTGTGGGAAGGGAGTACTGTGGGAAGAGGGGGTACTGTGGGAAGAGGAGGTACTGTGGGAAGAGGAGGTACTGTGGGGAGAGGAGGTACTGTGGGAAGGGAGTACTGTGGGAAGGGAGTACTGTGGGAAGAGGAGGTACTGTAGGAAGAGGAGGTACTGTGGGAAGTGGACGTACTGTGGGAAGTGGGGGTACTGTGGGAAGAGGGGGTACTGTGGGAAGAGGAGGTACTGTGGGAAGTGGAGGTACTGTGGGAAGTGGGGGTACTGTGGGAAGAGGGGGTACTGTGGGAAGAGGGGGTACTGTGGGAAGAGGGGGTACTGTGGGAAGTGGGGGTACTGTAGGAAGAGGAGGTACTGTGGGAAGAGGGAGTACTGTGGGAAGAGGGGATACTGTGGGAAGAGGAGGTACTGTGGGAAGGGAGTACTGTGGGAAGAGGGGGTACTGTGGGAAGGGAGTACTGTGGGAAGAGGAGGTATTGTGGGAAGAGGAGGTACTGTGGGAAGGGAGTACTGTGGGAAGAGGAGGTACTGTGGGAAGAGGGGGCACTGTGGGAAGGGAGTACTGTGGGAAGAGGAGGTACTGTGGGAAGAGGAGGTACTGTGGGAAGAGGAGGTACTGTGGGAAGAGGGGGTACTGTGGGAAGGGAGTTCTGTGGGAAGAGGAGGTACTGTGGGAAGAGGAGGTACTGTGGGAAGACGGGGTACTGTGGGAAGGGAGTACTGTGGGAAGAGGAGGTACTGTGGGAAGGGAGTACTGTGGGAAGAGGAGGTACTGTGGGAAGGGAGTACTGTGGGAAGAGGAGGTACTGTGGGAAGGGAGTACTGTGGGAAGAGGAGGTACTGTGGGAAGGGAGTACTGTGGGAAGAGGGGATACTGTGGGAAGAGGAGGTACTGTGGGAAGAGGAGGTACTGTGGGAAGGGAGTACTGTGGGAAGGGAGTACTGTGGGAAGAGGGGGTACTGTGGGAAGAGGAGGTACTGTGGGAAGAGGAGGTACTGTGGGGAGAGGAGGTACTGTGGGAAGGGAGTACTGTGGGAAGGGAGTACTGTGGGAAGAGGAGGTACTGTGGGAAGAGGAGGTACTGTGGGAAGTGGACGTACTGTGGGAAGTGGGGGTACTGTGGGAAGAGGGGGTACTGTGGGAAGAGGAGGTACTGTGGGAAGTGGAGGTACTGTGGGAAGTGGGGGTACTGTGGGAAGAGGGGGTACTGTGGGAAGAGGGGGTACTGTGGGAAGAGGGGGGTACTGTGGGAAGTGGGGGTACTGTAGGAAGAGGAGGTACTGTGGGAAGAGGGAGTACTGTGGGAAGAGGGGATACTGTGGGAAGAGGAGGTACTGTGGGAAGGGAGTACTGTGGGAAGAGGGGGTACTGTGGGAAGGGAGTACTGTGGGAAGGGAGTACTGTGGGAAGAGGGGGTACTGTGGAAGGGAGTACTGTGGGAAGGGAGTACTGTGGGAAGAGGAGGTACTGTGGGAAGAGGAGGGTACTGTGGGAAGAGGGGGTACTGTGGGAAGAGGGATACTGTGGAAGAGGAGTACTGTGGGAAGAGGAGTACTGTGGGAAGAGGGGGTACTGTGGGAAGAGGAGGTACTGTGGGAAGAGGGGTACTGTGGGAAGAGGGGGTACTGTGGGAAGAGGAGGTACTGTGGGAAGGGAGTACTGTGGGAAGGGAGTACTGTGGGAAGGGAGTACTGTGGGAAGAGGGGGTACTGTGGGAAGAGGGGGTACTGTGGGGAGAGGGGGTACTGTGGGAAGAGGGAGTACTGTGGGGAGAGGGGGTACTGTGGGAAGAGGGGGTACTGTGGGAAGGGAGTACTGTGGGAAGAGGAGGTACTGTGGGGAGAGGGGGTACTGTGGGAAGAAGAGGTACTGTGGGGAGAGGGGGTACTGTGGGAAGGGAGTACTGTGGGAAGAGGAGGTACTGTGGGAAGAGGAGGTACTGTTGGAAGGGAGTACTGTGGGAAGGGAGTACTGTGGGAAGAGGAGGTACTGTGGGAAGAGGGGGTACAGTGGGAAGAGGGGATACTGTGGGAAGGGAGTACTGTGGGAAGGGAGTACTGTGGGAAGAGGAGGTACTGTGGGAAGGGAGTACTGTGGGAAGAGGAGGTACTGTGGGAAGAGGAGGTACTGTGGGAAGGGAGTACTGTGGGAAGGGAGTACTGTGGGAAGAGGAGGTACTGTGGGAAGAGGTGGTACTGTGGGAAGAGGGGATACTGTGGGAAGAGGGGGTACTGTGGGAAGAGGGGGTACTGTGGGAAGAGGAGGTACTGTGGGAAGAGGAGGTACTGTGGGAAGGGAGTACTGTGGGAAGAGGGGGTACTGTGGGAAGGGAGTACTGTGGGAAGAGGAGGTACTGTGGGAAGAGGAGGTACTGTGGGAAGAGGAGGTACTGTGGGAAGAGGAGGTACTGTGGGAAGAGGGGGTACTGTGGGAAGGGAGTTCTGTGGGAAGAGGAGGTACTGTGGGAAGAGGAGGTACTGTGGGAAGACGGGGTACTGTGGGAAGGGAGAACTGTGGGAAGAGGAGGTACTGCGGGAAGGGAGTACTGTGGGAAGAGGAGGTACTGTGGGAAGGGAGTACTGTGGGAAGAGGAGGTACTGTGTGAAGGGAGTACTGTGGGAAGAGGGGATACTGTGGGAAGAGGAGGTACTGTGGGAAGAGGAGGTACTGTGGGAAGGGAGTACTGTGGGAAGGGAGTACTGTGGGAAGAGGAGGTACTGTGGGAATGGAGTACTGTGGGAAGAGGGGGTACTGTGGGAAGAGGAGGTACTGTGGGAAGAGGAGGTACTGTGGGGAGAGGAGGTACTGTGGGAAGGGAGTACTGTGGGAAGGGAGTACTGTGGGAAGAGGAGGTACTGTGGGAAGAGGTGGTACTGTGGGAAGTGGAGGTACTGTGGGAAGTGGGGGTACTGTGGGAAGAGGGGGGTACTGTGGGAAGAGGGGGTACTGTGGGAAGAGGGGGTACTGTGGGAAGTGGGGGTACTGTAGGAAGAGGAGGTACTGTGGGAAGAGGGAGTACTGTGGGAAGAGGGGATACTGTGGGAAGAGGAGGTACTGTGGGAAGGGAGTACTGTGGGGTACTGTGGGAAGGGAGTACTGTGGGAAGGGAGTACTGTGGGAAGAGGGGGTACTGTGGGAAGGGAGTACTGTGGGAAGGGAGTACTGTGGGAAGGGAGTACTGTGGGAAGAGGAGGTACTGTGGGAAGAGGGGGTACTGTGGGAAGAGGGGATACTGTGGGAAGAGGAGGTACTGTGGGAAGAGGAGTACTGTGGGAAGAGGGGTACTGTGGGAAGAGGAGGTACTGTGGGAAGAGGGGGTACTGTGGGAAGAGGGGGTACTGTGGGAAGAGGAGTTACTGTGGGAAGGGAGTACTGTGGGAAGGGAGTACTGTGGGAAGGGAGTACTGTGGGAAGAGGGGGTACTGTGGGAAGAGGGGGGTACTGTGGGAAGGGAGTACGGTGGGAAGAGGAGTACTGTGGGAGAGGGGGTACTGTGGGAAGGGAGTACTGTGGGAAGAGGAGGTACAGTGGGAAGGGAGTACTGTGGGAAGAGGGGGGTACTGTGGGAAGGGAGTACTGTGGGAAGGGAGTACTGTGGGAAGAGGAGGTACTGTGGGAAGGGAGTACTGTGGGAAGAGGGGGGTACTGTGGGAAGAGGGGGTACTGTGGGAAGGGAGTACTGTGGGAAGGGAG